>NW_026889772.1:7200000-7362500 GCF_033153115.1 Saccostrea echinata
TCACCATGAGTTTTAAACTTTGTTCTAGGAATTACAGAGCCATCATGGGTTCTAGCTAATATTTGGTCATTATTGAGCCACCATGAGTTCTAGCTTTTATTCCAGGAATTGCTGAGCCACCATGATTTCTAGCTTTTATTCAGGGATTACTGAGCCACTGTGAGTTTTAGCTTTTGTTTAATAGCACCAAGCACTGGAATACTGTATACAGGGAAATTTTCACCCCCTACTCACAGGTGGGCGAATTTAAAGCAGGGTGAATTCAAAGAACACAGTACATGTATAATTTTTTAAACAGAATTATGACTGGGCGAATTTAAAATGGGGTAAAATTGAAACAAGCCATGAGATCTATTGTTTTGTTTCAGGATAGTTTCTATTGCTTTACAGGTTGATTGACCTACCAGCTGGCAATATTTCTATTGTGTGGAGTTGCTTTTCTTTGAATTCTCTGAGTATCTTTTGTCTGTTGAGTTTGAGTCTCCTCTCCAGTTCTAGGGCTTGTCTTGCTTCCTCCTTCCTTCGCTCCATCACAATTTGCCGTCTCCTGAAAGTGTTATGTTGTAAAGGAATTTATGAATTATTATTAATAGAACAGAATATATGAGGATCTACTAATTAGAAAACACAAAAAGCATTAAAATGAGAGAAAAAAACTTTTAGATTAAAAAAAAAGCATATCTGCTTTTGTGACTAATTTTGATTATAATTACACATAAATATATCAATATTGATGAAACTGGGAAAAAACAGCTGAGATGTAATATAAAAAAAATGTACCAGACATACAAGAGAGTGATGGAAAAAATTCTTGTAATGAGAAATTAATTTAATATTGCATGTGTATCATCTGTAACGATGGTTACCAAAGTCAATTTCACACACAAGAATGTTATAGTTTTATTATTCTTAAAGAATCTCCTCCCCACTCCAACATATTGTCATTTGGAAAGCTTTGGGTGTATATGATACAGCTGGCACTAAAGTATAGAATGTAGTCCCTAAGACTGATTATAAAAGTGACTGTTTATTGTTAACTAACATACCTGTATGTATTCTGAAATTTGGAAAAGGCTTTGTCTGCTTTCTGGAGTTTCTTCCTTGTAATAAATCCTCTCCATATTGTCTGAATAACTATAGCTGCTCTAGCGAATCTCTGTGTCATTAAAAAATACAGTACCCAATAATGAATTTATCTTCTACAAAAGACATCACAGGTTTGATTTAAATGAGTAGCCATTGCATGAATTTCATCATGACTCCTGTATTTAAAAATACTAGAAACTGCAGATTTCTTTATGCTATGTTTTAAATTACAAACTTCCACGGGATTGGCAAAAAAGGCTTCTTGCTTTAAAGATTCTATCTACTTTTGAAGTTTATACAAATATCTACTGCAGATAAATGTGTTTTTTCTTCACTGTACATAATGTACATTTATAGTTTTATGCAGAGAGAGAAAGAGAGAGAGAGAGAGATTACTTCAGATTCTGCTTGTTTGGCATTTCCCGCCTGTAACATCATCATCAGTTCCCGTAGATCCCGACCAAATCCCGCATTTTCCCATTTGTTAAGAATAGGCTTCAATCCTCTATAAAACATATAACAGGTTAATTTTATTCAAACCAAAATTATTATTTATCCCATGTTTACCCCTTTATCCCCTGGATATGACTCATTGGATATTTTTTTCATATCCCACAGTTAAGTGCAGTTGTGACGTCACAATGGTTTTTGCGTTAGCGTGATGAAGTAAAATAAAGTGGAGTCCTATGTAAAACAGTGTAAAACATTGGTTGTGAAGTATTAAACATGGGATAAAAAGAATCCCCCATGATTTGTAGTTGGATATGACTTTTATCCAACTCGTTGTGTTCGCCAAGGCTAGGGGATAAAAACACACAACTCGTTGGATAAAAATCATATCCAACTACAAATCATGGGAGATCCTATATATTTGATATCAATTAAATATTTCAAGATGTTAGTTTTACTCAATCCAAAGTTATTGTTTGTTTTTTTTTTTATCATGAAGAAGTTTTGTTTTTTTAAATCCATGCATGGAAACCCAAGTCTATAGACTATCTACATACATGTATGTAAATACTACTTGTAATATACAAAATTATGTATATGTATATGTATTTAAGTTAGAATGTTCCATAGGAAAAAATTGTGATAAATTAAAAGACTGACTTACTTGTATCTAGTGCAAAGAACATCAATCATTGGCTTATGTATATCGCAGATTTTTAAGACACATTTGGTAGCAGACCTGTGAAAAAAGAATCAAGAAAAAATCTCTTGCCTGATATTCTGATTTGGAATTTAATCTTTAAATGAAAAATTACAAACAAAATTTAAGGTAATGGTAGGAATTATAAAAAAAATCATTATCATATTAAATGTAATAAGATTGGGTGAAGTTATAAAAGTATAATATACAAAAATGTTACATTGACATACAAAATGAAAGTTTTTAAACATATTCAACCAAGGATAGGTCTGGAAGAATGTCCGATAAAACATGAATACTTACGAGGCAATGCCAGCATCCTTGTTGACAGTAAGTTTGTAAATCAGTTCATCCATTATGCTGAACTTCAGTTTCTTGTCAATTTTATTTATAACATTTCTTTAAAAAAAAAAATAAATTTAGAATAGATTTATGAATATCAAAGTGAATTGAAGAATCTGTTAATAAAGGATCAAATCATTCATATTTGACTATAGAGAGAATAGGAGTGCTGTAGTAATACTATTATGGATTTTTTTTTAAATTTGGAATGCACAACTTTACATATAAAAATGCATTTTTTATACATGTATTAGGAGAAATATTTTCACATACTGAATGAAGTTATATGACTCTTTTAGGTGAAAAATGTAAAAAAAAAAAAAAAGGAGAGAAAATGAAGAATTTAACATAATTATATTCGTGACAACTATGCATGATAGGAAAATGAACTGACAATTAATTGACAATAAAACCTTACTTGTTGCATCTTAGAATTTTTGGGAGAAGCTCCATTATTCCTGAAACTGTACTGGGATCATCAGATATTAGTAACTGTAAAAGCCATGGACTCTCCAAAACTGTCACAAACAGAAATCAACTGTATATGTATCCTCAAAAGTACCAAAAATGATTTTTAAAGTATCAGGTATTTACAGAAGATATTAAATTTTTTGTAGTTGGATGTGAAAATTATTTCACAAGTGAGACATGATTTTTTGATATTTTCATATTTTTATTTTTTGATGAAAATATATTACATGCATCTTTTATAATGATCATCATTATGTATTTTTAGTTACCTGATATAATGTCTTTTGACATTGGCCTTACATTTTTAAAAAATCTGAGTGCACATAATTGGCACCACATTGCAGAGAATAAAATCTTTATTTCACCAACCTTCCGAGGCCAAGTCTGGATATCCATACGTTATCTGAGCTATTGATTCTAAAACTCCCTTGTAGCACATCATCAATCTCTGTCGGTCTTTTTGTAGACTCTGAAAATACCACACAAATCTGATACTTAAAATTGTACTACTATAATGGTTTTGTCTGTGAATCTGATCGAAAGTAAAATAGATTTATGAGTATAAAAACATTTAGGTATATTTTTTCTGTTGTTGAGAACTATTAAGCACAGTAACATGTATTAAGTCCAAGGATCATTATGTAGTTTTAGACTTTAGTCAGAATTTTTACATTGTCTTAAAATATTATCAGAGAAAAAGATATCAAATTTTAAACTTATTTTTAAATTGTTTCCCTTTCAAGCTCTTATTTAATTTTCAAGTGTCAGTTTATGATAAACATTTATTTTATAAATGATTGAAATTTTGACTCTGGTCTATGATTTGTGATCTTGGAACTGTAAGATTTAATCATATCCTTTTATAAAAATACAAATTATTGTCAATTATGAAGAACAAAGAACATACTGGTCGGTCTGGAATATTGCCATGCCTTGCTTGTATCCTCCTTGTGACCAAAAACAAATTATTGGTGGCTTCGGGAAGAAATTCTTCATTAAACTTTGTCTTTTGGGACTCTTCTTCAAGATCTATTCCAAGGCATATTTGACTGAAACACAAAAAATATAAAATTAAATATATATTGAACACAAATTTATTTTGTTTTTCACCCAGTGAAAGTAAAAGAATCTGAACTCAATGCCATGCATGGTTATGCGTTATTGTAATTTTAGAAGCAAAACCATTTTAAGAAGAAGGGCAAACAAGACGAGCCAAATGCCTATAGTGTGACAAACATGAAGGTGAAAAATTAAATCACATTATATCAAAATTTTCTTTCATATTTCATCTAACATTAAAGTATACTTTATGTAAAATTTCCACAATTTGCAGAAATCTCACAAAGATTGAAATTATTTGCCTATGAAATAGCATACACACACTAAAGAGGGCAAAAAGGGATCATTTTCTCATTCTATAACACAATTTTTTGATATATGAGTGGGTTTTTGCTCCATTTTTTCAGAAGTTTTATCCTCAAAGTTTGCATAAAAATGTACATTTTTTAGTTAACAAAAACATGGAGCACTTTACCTTAAAAATACATTTTTATGACAAGACATTCACATCTTTCCGAGAAAAACTTGAAGTCCATTTAGTCAAGGGTCATACCACAAACATAATTTATCCTTCAGGGGCTGTGAAGCCTAGTGGTTGGCATGTAGTCTCAAGGATTAAAGGATAAATCCTGAGTATCATTTTCCTTTAAGACTAACATGCTAACCACTACATGTACCCTACACTCAGGATTTTTATTGCTAGGGTTCGAATCCCATGAATACCACATTATTTTTTAATAACAGAATAATTTTTGCTGAGAAAATTTTCAATTGGGACAGGGTCCTTTCACCGGACCTGGATGCAAAGGTTTTTAAGCCCTGGGTTAATTAATAAACTAGGTGCTCCAAGGCCAGATGATTGTGTTATCATAGTACTCAGTATCTGCATGCAAACAAGAATTTTGAAGAGACCAAGAGAAACAGAGACAACACTGTGTAATTTAAACATGTGAATCAAGTTTTTATAATATTTAACATGTTTAACAAAGAACTAAATGAATCCCAAAGAATGAACTATCAAGGATATAGAGAATATCTCACCTGAGAATAGCTGATAATGATGCTGCAGTCTGCCAGTCTCCATCAATAATGCTGAAATCCTGCTTCAGAATTAACACAAGCACTTGGAGAATATTGAATTCCCAACACTCATTTCTAATTCTGATTCCATCCTTGCTTCCTTTTGGTGCTGAAGCTAGTATTTCTGTTCAGAAAAAATCTACGATTTGATATGTGTTATGGTGGCACATTTCTGCATCCCCTCCCCACTTGTCAGATAATTATGTCAACATGTCAGATCTTTCTGTTGCCTTGTCAGATAATTATGTTGATTTGTCAGATCTTTTTGTTAAATTGTCAGTTTGACACTTATTCACATGTTTGAAAATTCAACATAAAAATGTGTCCTGTCCATGCCCAGTTTAGGCCATCAGTCAAGAACATATTTTTCTAACAAGTCAACAAAAGTATCTGACAAGTCAACATAAAGACCTGACAAGTCAACATAAAGATCTGACAAGTCAATATATTGTCTGACAAGTCAACATGATTTTCTGACAAGTCGACATAACATCTGACATGTTGACTTGTCTGAAAATTATGCCGACTTGTCAGATAATGATGTTGACTTGTCAGAAAATTATGTTGACTTGTCAGAAAATTATGTCGACTTGTCAGATATTATGAGGACACGTAGATGTCAGTCTTTGGCTTTAACTTGCTTTAATAACAAGATACCAAAATAAACATCTGACAAGTGGTGGCAGAAATTTGTCACCGTAATACATCATAATCTAAAGGATAAGAGTTCAGCATGCTCTATGTTACCAGGTCCGGCACAATCTCTTGATTTAGCTATATAGCTTGAAAAAGCTATATAGCTTTATTAAGCTATTCAGAATAGCTTGTTTTAGCTATTTTATCACACTTTTTTCTTAAATGTGTTATTTTCTCAGCATGCACAAAAAGTCGCACCTTGGTGCAGTGATAATATTAAACCTTGAACTCTTCTGAAAATAATGTAAAAATCACTCATCAAATTACATCTCCTTAAGAGACTTTGTACTCAAAGTTCTAAAAGTTTTGGGGCTATATAAAGCAATTGCTACAGTTACTTCTTCACTGAAATTATAAAAGAGGCCAACTATGGTCAACAAGATAATTGATTGGTAATAATTCAATACAATGAGAAGCAATCATACTTATCCACGCCTCAACGCACACAAGGTTGTGTACAGTTACTCAAACAATGGAAATTCATCTTTTGCTTAAAAGTATTCAAATGCTGCAATGTTAGAACTAACTTTGATTTCGGTTGTTGTTTTGATAGCCCACAGTACATATATGAATTTAATAGTCAAATACTTGCGACTTTTTGTGCATTTCTTACAAAACACATTTTTCTGAAAAACTGCACATAAACAGCTTAATCAAGCTATTTTGAATTGCTTAATAAAGCTATATAGCTTTTTCAAGCTATATAGCTAAATCAAGAGATTGTGCTGGACCTGGTTACGTTGATTTTCAATGAGAATTGATATTGTCAAAAACCATGTTTAACGGTAAGAGGACTTAATTGCATCAGGGCATAAGATTTACACAATTAAATTTTTTAAGAAAACAATTTATCAATTTTATCTAATTAGTAAAAAGCATAAATCTTTTCATAGCATTCAAGACCAAACTTGTCTGTACAATAGGCATCTTTTAACAAATGGTTACCTCTCAAATTCAACAGAAGTATGGGAGTCCCTCTGTCCTTTGTTTCTGCAATTTCAGCTGCTAAATTTATAATTCTTTTGTCCCTCACTGGACTTCTTAACCTCGCAGACATGGTAGAAAAAAACAGTAAGTTCTAATCATGCAAAGAAAATGTTTACAAATTGTCAATGTTAAACTGACGCTTGATCCGTATCATATACATGTTTGTATATTTTTGGATTGATAAAATAAAAAAAAATGTGTATTTTAAATGTCATTTCCAAAAATTTCTAAACTTTTTTTCAGTTATTGAATTTTCTTTTAAGCCACAATATTTCAAATTATTTAACTGATTTCTAAAAGGAAACTGAACCTCACTTTTCGGAATTTAAAATTGTCTAATCATTTGGTTTTAATTTTAGATGAAGGGCGCCAGAATGTAAACACTTTCTACAATGAGATTCAGGGGGAAAATAGCCGACATAGGGTGTATTCAGCATTTCACAAGTAACACATTGCTTTCAAACGCAAATAAATAGTCTTCAGAGCGTCGCTCTACCACAGGCATCTTAAATTTGTTAATTAGTTTCAAATGACACCCTAAATCCAAAATCCCACCCCGATCCCGGGTTTTATTTTCAACTATTGATAAAATTTCAGGTGCCTGTGGTTCAACTACTGATATCAATAAATTAGGTCGCTTAAGGATACTTTCCATGCGTACCAGCAGGAATTGCCTCAGGATATGACAAGGAATTGATACCTATTGTGTTTTGGGCCCCGATTGATATTTATAGCAAGGGAAAGCACTTGCATAGAATTCAGAGGCCTGTTCAACAGAGCGAGTGCTCGCGAACATTTCTGTTGAAGGGATAAGGAATTTTGGTGAGCGCTCGCGAACGTTCACTCTGTTGAACAGGCCTAAGACTGTGTCACAATCTCTACCCGAGTTATCGTTCCCGCTTCGCTCCACTAATACCTCTGTCAACATCTAAAAAGTAGTATGGAAAACGGAGACATGTGGCCTTTATTACAGGAAGATTAACAAGTGTATTACCTTACGTTTCTGTATATGTCAATGCTACAAGTTGTTTTGTCTAAAACTAAACCATGTTGATATTCATCGGCAATGTGTTTAAAATTTTCCACATTCTCCAGATCTGTCTAGTGATGAAATATCCCGAGATATTTATTATTCTGAGAAATAATCCCTTGTAAAATACGGTGATACAGATATATCTTTTTAATATTATTTTTTATAAACAAACTTTACCTTAAATTTTAAAGCTAAAATACTGTAGGTCATTTTAATTCCATGATGTTAAAATTTCACGATTTCTCAAAAAGTACCAATCGCAATGGTTTTAATTTCACGCTGCAAGAAATTAATTATAAGCATTTAAACGTTTTTAAAAACTAATGATGGCATTCACGTTAGGTTTAATTTCGCTGAAAAATGATGAATCGTGAACGTATGAAGTGAAATTAAAACCATCGTGATTATTTGCCAATCTACAATATATAACTTTAAAATTTATAAGTTGTTATGCAATAGGTCAAAGTAAGTTTTGCCTAGAATCTTGGCATTTAGACGTTGCCAGAGGTGTTGTAGCATAGCGTAATACGCCCTATGGTGAGAGATTGGCTGTCCCACCCCTTTTTTGTAAGAAGACAGAAGGTATCAGGTGGGCATGGACTTGAACTGTAATTAGCCAATGGCAGGTGGACATGGACTTGAACTGTAATTAGCCAATGGCAAGCAAGCAATATGTAACCATTGTACCCACTCTTATGACTCTACCTTGGTGACTTTGAGTCTGTACCTTGGATAATTTGCTACTTTCATTTTCAATGATTTTGTACTCTACCCTTTTTGTAACCCTTTTCTTCCCCATAAAGATATAGAAGATGTACCCTAGGGTACAAAGTATCACCTTTAAAATACAGTACCAATTTCTTGCCATTATTTGTGTAATTGGACCATGCATGGATATTAGCCTGGGTAGCTCAGAGGTGAGAGCAGAGGTGATTCCCAATCCAGATACACAAATAACACATTTTCTTTCATGTTGCATAATTTTGTGCCATTGACCATCCCTGGACTCCTGGGTGAAAGTCCTGCCACTGCCAGGGGCAAAAAGAATTTGGGTTGTGTCTTTGAGGATGAAGGTAATTTAAGGAGGGAAGAATGTAATGGTTTGGGGCATGGATATCAGCTTGGATAGCTCAGTGGTGAGAGCACCTGACTTGTGTTGCAGGGGTCCTGGGTTCAATTAATTCCCAAACCAGCCACACATTTTCTCCTTTCCTGTTACATAGTAATTGCAGTCTGCTACCATGAAACTGTTTTAATGATGGATTGGTTATGTATCTTATTGTGAACTCATTTCTTTTTGCATCAATTTACATACAATGTATATATTATGTTTTCAGGAATCATTGGTACATTGTCAAAGTTGATAAAAGTATGTGTTCTAAGAATAACCCCTGGTAACTGGTACTTCATTTTGTCAGAGAAGTTGGTTAATGGAGGGGTACATATCTGGTGTGAGCTTCCTCAGGTAAATCTTTTTATATTTCTTAATGTATTTCAATATTTTGAACAGATTTTACTACTCCAACTTTTTATATTAAAAGTAAATCAAATGTCCACAGCATTTTAAGACTGCTAAATGAGATGATAGTCCTGTCACAATTTTTGTGTGACTGTTTAACCATGTTAACATATCTTGATGGTCATTTATGTAACCATAGAAATAGTTTCAAACTAATTCAGTTTTGATCAGATGACATAATATATGCAATCAATGGTTAACAAAATCATCCTCTGCATAGTGTAATTAGATGTAATAGTTAACATCCTGAATAATGAATCTCTCTGTTATCCAACAGCCCCAAAAATTTCAAATCCTAAATGATGAAGAAGTGCATTTATGTGTCAAACATTTATTAAGGGTCATTTCTTTGATGAATATGCCATGGAGGGTGTATCAGAAGAGGCCAATGAAATTTTTCTTGAAGTTGCACCTGAGAACCTGATAAAAGCCCTAAAGACAGCACAGAATGCCAAATGGATCAAGATTAAATTGACCAAGAAACATGCTCCTTGTCTGACATTTGAAGTGGATTTAGTAAGAAAGTTTTTGTCTTATCTCAAACAAATTGATTAAATTTCATGTTAAGATATTTATCTGTGTAAATTATTTACTTTGTGATAATTATTTTAGTATACATGTCAACATGTATGTACACTAGTAAATAAGTTATATATGAAGATAAAAAAGAAAGGACTGGATTAGCTTTTATAATTTTGTTTTTGGTTGTAAAATTTGAATATTGAAATTTTCAAGATTATTTAGCTTTTTACCAGATAGAACTTTTTGGAAATCATTTCAGCCCACATTATCATCTCACTCTAGAACTGTTGTGCACGATATCCCTGTGACGGTGATTCCTCGCAGAAACTGGGTCGACTACGAGGAACCTGAAGTACCACAGTTTGATGTAATTAGAAACTAGAAATGATGCATACATGAAATATACGTTAATCAATGCTATGAAAAGAGTTAATTTGATATATTGTTAAAGGTCAAAGTTATCTAGTAGGTAAATTGAAACAGGTGTGGAAATTGTAGTTTTTAGTAGTGACAATAAAAATATTTTATGATATTTAACCCTGTCAAAAAGTGCAATGTTGCTCAAAGGAGCAGTGTTGGCCTTCAATTAAAATTGAGAACTAGGGCCTCTTGTTCTCAATTTTAATGCACCTTGAGAGAGAATTGGTAATTAAAAAGTAATTTATTTGAGTGATGACCAATCTGTGTATAATCATGATCTAATGTATTTTGTAAGGTTACTATCGCCATGCCACAGCTGAAGTTACTGAAAAATGTTGTAGACAAGATGAAGAATCTCAGTAATTTTGTGGTTTGTAATATTTTAATTCTAATAAAGTAGAACACAGATACAGCAAATCACCATAGAAGTAAAAACTCACTTCCTTTTAATTATAATTCAGTACATGCAGTTAACATGTCGTTTGATTGACAGAATAGGCTTTGTCACAGAGAAGTGTTTTATGTGCATTTGTTATGAACATTAAACTGTAGGATTATGTCATGTCATTTCATTGCAAATTCCAAATTATTTCTTAAAATTACTGTAAATCCACCTATTAGAATACAAAATACATGTATCCATCTTATTTTTATGCCCCACCATGAATGTGGCTGGGGCATATAGTGTATGTCATGTGCGTCTTCCGTCCTTTTATCATATCCTTCTGTCCGTTCTACTCCTTCAGTCACACTTCATATTAAGATGGGTTCCAAAGAAACTAGAGATATTTTTATCAAACATCATGGGCTGACACATTTTATTGAGAGCTATTCAACTGCATCAACATATTTTGTCTACAAACTTTCCTTTGACCCTGAACTCACTTTTCAAAAATTTGTATTTAGCTGTTTCAAAAAATAAATAAATAAATAAATGAAATTATTCAAGATATTTTTTATCAAACCTTGTATGCTGATACATATTGCTGAGAACTATAAACTTCATGAGCAATTTTTGACCTTGACTTTTTGTTTGACCTTGACCTCACATTTCTTTAATTTGTGTTTAGTTCAGATTCAAAGAAACTATTCAAGATATTTTTATGAAAATATATATGCTGATATGTATTAATGTGAACTATTCAACTCCATTAACATTTTTTGACCTTGACCTTTTCTTTGACATTGGCTTCACATTTCTTAAATTTATGTTTAGCTCAGCTTGAAAGAAACTATTCAAGATATTTTTTTTTATCAAATTACATACTGTATGCTGAGAGCTTATCAACTTCATCAATATTTTTTTTACATTGACCTCTTCTTTGAACTTGACTTTAATTTTCTCAAATTAATGTTAAGCTCAGTTTAAAAAAAAAAAAAAATCAAGATACATGTATTTTTATCAAACTTCATTTGCTGATACATTTTTGTTCGTGCTATTGAACTCCATCAAAATCTTTTGACCTTGACCAGAAGAGCTTATGCAATAATAAGTCATCTGTTGTCTGCCTGTCTGTCTGTAAATAATTATTCCAAATGGTACTCCTCCTACAACTTTGGTCTGATTTCAGTATAACTTGGCATACAAGTAGACTACACTAAGATACATAATTCTGTATATCAGCTTTTAATTTCCATGAGATGTGTTGCCATGGTTACTAAAAACAGAAATTTCTTTGAAATTTTTTGAAAATGTCACTCTCCCTACAGTTTTGATCTGATTTCAATATAACTTGGCACACAAGTAGACTACACTCAGATACACAATTCTATATATTGGTTTTTGATTTCGATGAATAGTGTTGCCATGGTTACTAAAAATAGAAATTTCTGTGAAATACTTAAAAAAACACTACTTCCTCTACAGATTGGTCTGATTTTAATATAACTTAGCTTACAAATAGACTATAATGAGATGCATAATTCTATATATCATTTTTTTTTTATGAATGATGTTGCCATGGTTGCTAAAAATAGAAATTTCTGTAAAATTCTTTCAAAAGGTTACACCTCCTACAGTTTTAGTCTGAATGCAATATATCTTGCCACAAAAGTAGACTAAACCAGGATCATTACGCTATTCATTGCTTTTGCAAAGTTTCAAGTCCAAGTGCTACTTTTCTATTTCCATGTTACAAGTAGAAACCAGTAGAGCTACAGTCTTGTCAGAAGCTTCCATTTTTTTTACCCAGATCTTACCAATGACCTTTGAACTCCGTTTCAAAGAAACTATTCAAGGTATTTTCATCATATTCCACTTACAAATTTAGTTGCGTTACTGTTGATCCCTGGGCAGGGCAGGGCATTCATGTCCTATGGCTTGGTTGTCCCTTAGAATTGAAATAGTAGGGGACATTAAAAGGTAGAAGGGGGTCTGGGGTTCCTCCCCTAACACAGGGTTGAGGGGGAATACCAGAGTAATTGGGGTATAAGGTCATTATAGGAGGGATTCCCCGGCCACTGAGTCCCAGGGACAACCCTGTGTACGTTTCTAGTTTGTCCTATTAAATGTCCTATCTGCAATATTTAGCATGATTTAGTGTAACTTTTATTGACTTATTTTCTCATCCCCAAGGTTTTATCTGCTAATCAGAATGGGGAGATGAAATTGATGGTAGAGACAGACATGGTGTCCATTACCACACATTTCAGAGACCTGGTCAACCCAGTCAGTAAGTAGTCAACTAAAAAGAAGAAGGAGATCATGTACAGTCAGTAAATAACCAAGTACTGAGAGTGAGATCATTTACAGTCAGTAAGTAGCCAAGTACTGAGAGTGAGTTCATGTACTGTCAGTAAGTAGTCAAGTACTGAGGAGATCAAGTACTGTTGGTAAGTAGTCAAGTACTGAGAGTGAGATCATGTACTGTCAGTAAGTAGCCAAGTACTGAGAGTGAGATCATGTACAGTCAGTGAGTAGCCAAGTACTGAGAGTGAGATCATGTACAGTCAGTGAGTAGCCAAGTACTGAGAGTGAGATCATGTACTGTCAGTAAGTAGCCAAGTACTGAGAAGGAGATCATGTACTGTCAGTAAGTAGCCAAGTACTGAGATCTCCTGGATGTGAACACAGGTACTTGGGTCTTGGTTTATAAATATGTATGTACCTTATTGATAAACCAAGACCCAAGTACCTGTGGATGTGAAGTGTACAAGCCTTGAAGAGCCGAGCATATATGCATCTCCATGAAAATGAATGGTGAATTAAAATAAATGAAATGATATACAGTTTTAGTAAACACAATACCTGGAAAGAGATAGTGACAGAGATTGCAATTGAACTGGACAAGTCCGTCATGTTGAAATTAAAAATGTTTTTCAGTTCAGTTATCATCCAAATTACATGGATCAGAAATGTTTTATCCCGACGTTGATAATAAAGGAAAAATGTTGTCCGTCAGTCTGACAAGTCTTTGAAACATAATGTTAAAGTTGATTCAGCATGGCAAACATGCTAGATCACATTAAGCAACCCCTTCTTCTAAAGAAATTTTGTGTGGTTCTTACTGTTTGTCTGGATTGTCTTGACAAAGGAGGAGAAATCCTAAGAGATAGACTGATAAAATTATCCTTTTTTTTTTAAAACTTGAAGTTTGACGCTGAAATTTGACTTCTAATAAATGAGCAGATTTAGCATCTAATTTTCATTAGATTGATATTTGATTACCTTTGTATATATATTTATTTCAAAATTAAATAAAAATTATATGAATAAGATAAAAGAAAGAGGAAAAGTAATCAAAATCAGCACTGTTCATTGAAATTTTTATTTTTCATCATTTTTTAAAATTTAACCTTCAAAAAAAAAAAATCCCTCACTGGGTCTGAAAACTCCAAGTGGCAATTCCAAACAAACATTTTTTTTAAAGATGGACTCAGGTAAAGTTTGAAGTGAGATAAAACTGTATAAGGAACTAATGTTTTGAATATTTGGGTAAATAAAGAAAACTATGAAACTTTTAAAGGTCATTCAAACCTTTATAAATAATCAGTGAAAAGTATGTCATCTCTCATTTGATGTACAGTAATACATAAGGCCATCATTAAAAATATTTTTGTTTGATGTACTCTGACCCACCATTTTCAAGGAGAGTAGGTAGATAGGTAATTTTGTTTTGGCAGTTGCTAGCAAATTAATTATTATAATAAAAACACAGACTAAGAAATTTATTGATGTTTTCATTCACTGGACATTTAGGCAGGGTCACCTTAGACAGATTTAATTTTCATTGTTATAAACTGATAAAAACTTTCAGTCATTTTTTTTTTAAAAACCTTAATTTTAAATTGAGAAAATCTCTATTTCTCTGGAAAACAAAAACAACAACAACAACAACAACAAACCAAAAAAACAAAAAACAACCCCCCCCCCCAAAAAAAAAACCAAAACAAAAAAAAAACAAAAAAAACAAAAAACAAAATTAAAATTCAAAGTATTGAAAATGATGGGTAGGGGCGATTTTGATGGGTTGGTCTGAACACATCAAACAAATCATTTTTTATTGTTGGCTTAACCTCTTTCTTTGCTTTTTATTTTAGTCTAATTTAGATAACAGAACAGTTCATTTTGCATCTGATTGATTGTGCAGTATATATGATGACCAAGTATTAATGCTAAAAAAAAAAAGAATGTGCAACTGAATGATTATGATGTTCTCCTGATCTGTACAGATCTGTTACCAGTAATTTATTACCACTGCTCCTGGTGTTCAAACATTGATTGTGAAATTCGAGGAATTGTTTTTGTAGGTAGAGATAAAGTACTCAGCTCACAAAGCAGTGATGGATCAAATTCTGATCCACAGCAATTTGCGGAGGCTCGGATTGACATCCGGAAGTTTGCCCAGTTCTTATCCGGTCAGCAAGTCAACCCAACCAAAGTCATCTGTAGTAAGTATTTTATTCAGCACTTAGGAGTAGGTCAAGGAATGTTTTATTTAGAGGTTATGAGCAAGTCAAGTGCTTTGGGGCAAGTCAAGAATGTTTTATTTATGGTAGTCTGATCCTCAGGTTCTGAAAATCAGCTTTTAAGTAATTGAAAATGCTCACAAAAATGTCTCTGATTTCACAGAGCTTGTGCTAGCATTGCTAGACATCATATGTCATGTCTAATTTCATACCATGCTAATAAGCTTTAGTATCTAATGCTAGATTAAAGGATATTCACTTTCTCTAAAAATGATTTTTTTTTTCTTTTATGGGATAAAAATGTCAACTTTCTACAAGACCGTTTCTAAGACTTCAAAGAACGTTTAATCATATTGAGATAAAATGAAAATTGTTGCACAAAAAGATCTCAGTTTCAAGCATCATTTCGAGACTTTTTGAATAAAAAAAATACATTTAAGAGTTATCCTTCCTGGTTGAGGATATCCTTTTAAATGTTTAGGAGTAGATCAAGGAAAGTTTTATTAAGCACTTAGGAGCAGGTCAAGGAATATTTTATTTAGTGCCTAGGAACAGGTCAAGGAATGTTTTATTTAGTGCCTAGGAACAGGTCATGGAATGTTTTATTTAGATTCAGGGGAAGGTCAAGGAATTTTTATTTAGTTCTAAAGGAGTAGATTAAGGAATGATTTATTTTATAGCACTTAGGAGCAGGTCAAGGAATGTTTTATTGAACACTTAGGAGCAGGTCAAGGAATATTTTATTTAACATGTAGGAGCAGCAGGTCAAGGATTGTTTTAATCAACAATTAGGAGCAGGTTAAAGAATGTTTTATGTGGCACTCTGGAGCAGGCCAAGTAATGTTTAAATCAGCAATTAGGAGCAGATCAAGGAATGTTTTATTGAACACTTTTGAGCAGGTCAAGGAATGTTTATTTAGAGCATAGGAGCAGGTTGAGGGATGTTTTGTTTGTAGGAGCAGGTCAAGGAATTATTTATCCCTTTGGAGCAGCTCAAGGAATGATTTATTTAGCACTGAAAAGCAGGTCAATGAATGGTTTATTAAATATTTACATGTGTAGCACTTATGAGCAGGTCAAGGAATGTTTTATTTAGCACTTGAAAGTAGGTCAAGGAATGTTTTTTAGCACTTAGGAGCAGGTTGATGATTAGTTTTATTTGTTTTTGTTTTTATGAACAAGTCAAAGAATGTCTTATTTAACACTTAGGAGCAGATCAAGAAATGTTTTATTTTTCACTTACGAGCAGGTCAAGGAATGTTTTATTTAGAGCATAGGAGCAGGTTGAGGAATGTTTTGTTTTTAGGAACAGGTCAAGGAATTATTTATCCCTTTGGAGCATCTCAAGGAATGATTATTTAGCACTTGAAAGCAGGTCAAGGAATGGTTTATTTAGCACGTAGGAGTAGGTCAAGGAATGTTTTATTTCGCACTTAAAAGTAGGTCAAGCAATGTTTTTTAAGCACTTAGGAGCAGGTTTTTCACTTACGAGCAGGATAAGGAATGCTTTGTTTAGATGTAGGAGCAGGCCTTGGAATTTTGTCAAGATCTTTGAACTCTTGTGGGTTTTTGCATAATTATTTAAGTTTATACTTATTATTATTTAGAATACTAAATTTTTTAGAATGTAAAAATGTGTATAATAATAAAAAAAAGTTGCAAGTTGAAACATACGGGGGGGGGGGGGGGTTGAGGGAATGGGGTTTACTCTGATTTGCTTGTTAAGAATCTTAAAGAAATTCTTTCAATTAAGCATTATAAGCTTGAAAAATGATCCCCAAAGAGGTTTTTCTTTTTTCTTTCAGATATTGTACGAAGAAAAGTTGTCCACTTTTTTCTGCTGCATGATGATGTTTCATTGCAATATTTCATGCCAGTTGTGTCTTCTTAAATTTAATGTAAAAATGCAATAAATATTGTTTTGTTTCAGAATTTGTTCATATACATTATTCATTATTCATATAGTTATCTCTTTTGAAAAATTTAAAATTTAAAGTAAATCGAAAAACTCTCTCACTCATGTATACGTCATTCATAAGACCGCAACTAGAATATGCTTCAGTGGTATGGGGATGCTGTCAATATAGTGATCACGATAAGTTAGAAAAACTGCAACTTTATGCTGCTGGAATTGTTACAGGGTTAACAACAATAGCTTCCAAAGATTCACTCTCCTTTGAAACGGGATGGGAACCTCTTAGTTGTAGATGACAAGAAGCTAGATTAAAAACGATGTTCAAGCTTCATAATAATATTTTAGTGCCTGATTACTTAATGGATGGTTGGGGGAAACGGGAGATCTCCACAGGAGAATCAATAATCACCGTTCGAACATTAAGACTAAGAAATTCAATGAACCTGTTGGGGAACACTTTAACCTTGAAGGTCATAAATGGGAGGATATGACCGTAGTGGTTATTGATCATAATCCGAAATGGACCGATGTTCAGAGAAAAGTCAAGGAAAAGTTCTGGATGCACAGACTGAACAGGTCGAGGAAACTATTTTCTGTGACTCAGAATAAATTTACATGCGAAATGAGGCACCAACGTGACTGACTGACTTACAATTTTTAGCTCACCTCAACGAAGTTGGGGGAGCTTATGTAATACCCTCGGCGTCGATGTCGGTGTCGGCGTCGGCGTCCCAGGTTAAGGTTTTTGGAGCAGTTTTCTTTTCAAGTACTTCTATGGCCTATATTAGTCAGAGATGCATGGAGGATGCTTCTAGTGTGTTTCATTGTACCAGTCAAGGTTTCAGATGCTGCAATTTCAGCTAAAGAATGACCAGGTTAATGTTTTTGGAGCAGGTTAAAGTTTTTGGAGCAGGTTAAAGTTTTTGGAGCAGGTCTCATTTCCAAGTAACTATAAGCCCTAAATTGACCAAACTTGCATGGATGATACATCTAAGGATGCACACTACTGAACTTGCTTCGGATGCTGGATCTGACCTACATTTTCCGGATGAGTGACTAGGTTAAGGTTTTTGGAGTAGATCTCATTTCCAACTAACTATAAGCCCTATATTGACCAAACTTGCATGGATGATACATCTAAGGATGCACACTACTTGACTTGCTTCGGATGCTGGATCTGACCTATATTTTCCGGATGAGTGACCAGGTTAAAGTTTTTGGAGCAGATCTCATTTCCAAGTAACTATAAGGCCTATCTGAACCAAACTTGCATGGATGATGCATCAAGGGACGAACAATCTCAAAACTTCGGATGCTGGATTTGACTTACATTTTCTGAATGAGTGACTAGTTTTAAGTTTTCAGATAAGTCCACTCCCAAGTAACTGCAAGCCCTATCAAACCAAAATTGCATAAATGTTGCATCTAGGGATGCACACTCCTAGATTATTAGTTTAGTGTGGGACTTTGCCTTACTTAAAGACAACATTCGTTGAGGTGAGCTCTGTAATCTCTGATTACCTATGTTTCCTTGTAACACGAATAAAAGTAAAATATAAATAAACATACGTTTATTGCAAGCTATCTATTTTTCACAGTAATTCTCATGTATTACACATTAATTCTCATGAACATTGATCATAGAGCGTGTATTGAGTAGCATATATATTGTAGTACACAATGACTATATGTGAGTACACCTCAGAGTCGATTGTTTTGCACCAGGAAATATAGTCACGTGAAATTCACATTCATCGATACAGCAGCACGGGAAAAGCTGTCAGGCAATAGTCAACAAACGGACTTGTGCAATGGAATGTAGAAAACCCATATTGTACCGTTGTAAAACAATTGTTTGTAAATGTGAGCATGGAATTAGTAGATAATGATGTACATATTGTATTAAATGTGTAAAATGTTTGGATAAATGCATCACGTCTTTCCAAAAGCTATTTGAAAAAGCTGGCCTTTTCGAAACGTATATGTAGTATTTTGTAGCAACCCATAATGCAACTCATTTAACCGATTGGTCGGTTTGTCAGTCACGTTGGTGCCTCATTTCGCATGTAAATTTATTCTGAGTCACAGAAAATAGTTTCCTCGACCTGTTCAGTCTGTGCATCCAGAACTTTTCCTTGACTTTTCTCTGAACATCGGTCCATTTCGGATTATGATCAATAACCACTACGGTCATATCCTCCCATTTATGACCTTCAAGGTTAAAGTGTTCCCCAACGGGTTCATTGAATTTCTTAGTCTTAATGTTCGAACGGTGATTATTGATTCTCCTGTGGAGATCTCCCGTTTCCCCCAACCATCCATTAAGTAATCAGGCACTAAAATATTATTATGAAGCTTGAACATCGTTTTTAATCTAGCTTCTTGTCATCTACAACTAAGAGGTTCCCATCCCGTTTCAAAGGAGAGTGAATCTTTGGAAGCTATTGTTGTTAACCCTGTAACAATTCTAGCAGCATAAAGTTGCAGTTTTTCTAACTTATCGTGATCACTATATTGACAGCATCCCCATACCACTGAAGCATATTCTAGTTGCGGTCTTATGCATGACGTATACATGAGTGAGAGAGTTTTTCGATTTACTTTAAATTTTAAATTTTTCAAAAGAGATAACTCTTTTTGGAACAAACTTTACAACTGATGAGATATATGCAGTTGTCTGTTTGACAAGACAAAATGCGGAATAAATTGTTAGCGGTATTTAAGTTCAGCGATCTCAGCACCCTAGCTAAAATGCCAAAATTGAATCCTCGCAAAAATTTCTGCTCATACGGTATATATAATGAGAAGAATGGTTTAATTGTCAAAATCTCTCCTAATTTTGAATGAAGTGTAGATCTTAAAAGTTGAGTTTATTGTGCAACTGAAACTGAAATAATGTTCAAACCATTGGTTTGAAGCTTTTAAAAGTAATTAATTATCCAATGATTTTGATCTGAAGTTGTATCTAATGAAAAAGTAAGATAATGAACGGTGATCATCTAAAAAAAATCTGCAGACAAGACAGAGCATAAAACAATAAGAAATATTAAACATTAAGAAATATTAAGAGGTGGAATCAGGTGTCTAGGAGGAGTAAGTATCCCCTGTTGACTGGTCACCAGCGGTGAGTCCTATATATTGATCAGATAGACGGAATATTCTGATTCAAATTTAGCGTAACAAATGCCTAACAATTGGTTTTAAACCGTCAGCCAAAGTACGACCTAATGATATGTTGTATTTGCTAACAAAGTGATAATTCCGTAAGAAATCATTGAAGCGGAACAAAGTGCAAACTTGGTCTATAACTCATCAAGGTTAACTCACATTCCAATAAACAGCTCAGTATCTACAAGCGTTTAGAAAAAAAATGTGGAAAGTCCTTAAAAATAAATCAAAAAAAACATTTTCGTCAAAAATCATTATTGAAAATTGATCTGTAACTCATCAAGATACACTCACATACCAAAAATCAGCTCAATATCTGCAAGCGTTTAGGAAAAAGTGCGGGAAATCAAGTGAGACAGACAGAGTGACAGACGAGGAGGAAACCTATAGTCCCATCCGGTTTCACCGGTAGGGGACAAATAAGGAAAGTTGACGATGGAAAAAGCTGAAGTTGTCTCTTTTGCCATAATTGTTAGTTTATCGTCTAATATATAGTCAGTAAAACATCTAAATCTAACCTTTGTCATAGTTCAAAGTTCAAGGACACTATGAAATGAGATGTTGAACTTCTTACATAAATCGTAAGCCAATAACAGAACGTCCGACATGTCTTCGATTGAAAACTACTGAGGAGTGATGGCAGCAGGAAAAATAAAACACAAGGACACTAAAAAAAACCCCGCTTATTGAAGTAATATCAATTTTACACATCGATGACTGATATTGAATTTTTTTTGACCAAATTGGAATTTTTCAATTTCCCACCTCAGAAGACAATCTATATTAAATTCGTAATATATCATTTACAGAATATTGATTATTTGCAATGTGATAAGACACTACAGTGCTCTCTGGTCTTTTTCATAGTATTAGAAAAATAAATGAACTATTTACAGGGCCGTAGCAACGGTTTCAAAAGTGAGGTGGGTGGGGTAACTTCCTAGAAAAATACCAAAAAGTGGGGGATGGGGTGGCAACTTCCCAGAATAATCTGACAAGAAAAAAGAATCATTTACTGGAATTTGCCAGTGCTCGACCTAACAGCAACAAAAAGTGAGGGGGTCAAACAGCATCTAAAGGAAAATTTACTTTAGCAAAATACTAAATATACTCGGAAAAAAGTAGAGTATGGTGTGTGGAGCCGCCCCGCGTTTTATGGGCCTGAATTTAGTCTTTTAATTATTGCTTTTTCTCGGTGTATAGGGAGTGGGGGTTCTTATGCTAGGTGCCCGTGAAGAGAAAGAGTAACCATCAGTATAATAAAGAGAAATAAGTGACTTAATGCTAATTCATCTGTACGAACTCTCACCAACCCAGGAAATTCGTAATTTACTCTACATCCTTATAAGCTATTTTAACGGTCATACACAGCAAGTATAAATACATGATTTGGCAAGTCATGTTTACACACACTGTATAGCAATGCTCAAAATATTTGTCGAGAATTTTCTTAAAACACATTTTCATCATCATTCAAATCGGGTACTCGAACGTGAGGATGATGAAAGGAAAACGTGGAATTTCGTCACTTCCCTGTTGGAGCCTCTTAGGGAATGTAAACAAGGTCGACAAAGGACATTTAAAGTATATTAAATATAATGCAGGACAGTCTAAATTTTTAATAAAATTTAAAAGAATATTACAAAATATAACATGACATCAGTATTTTGAGAGAATGGGTGCCACAGAATTAGTTATTAGTGGCACTAGCTTGTGAAAGGACATACTAAATATAGCATATCGTGACGAAATACAGCGTCTACGCTTGCGCTTAGGGTTAATCAAAGGGAATTGCGTGCAACAAATAATATTTAAAGAGGAATGCCCTTACATTTTTGTATCTTCAAGAAAATATCCTTTTCAACAATTTTAAAAGTGGAAATAGTGACATATTAATGTGATATGGGAAGTTTACGATTGATTTCTAAATTGTGTGAAAACGGAGCATGGTCAATCTGTAAACAGCTTCAGGATGTAGAAAAAGCCTCATTTCTGGTCAGAATCACTGGACTTCGCACAAACAATGGGGTAAGAATCTCTCTCTCTCTCTCTCTCTCGTGAACGTGATAATTATTACAACTTTAAAAATTCTTTTCTCACTCGAGTTAAACAATGTAAAAAATAATTTGTAAATTAAATTTTGATTAATTATAATTGGTTGGGTTTTAAATGAATGAAATTGTAAACATATGGCTTATTTATCTGATGTTTGTTTTTTTTAAATCGAAAATTGAACTGAAGTTCTTTGATCAAACCGTGTATATAATCAAAATGATTCCCGATTCCGATTCTTAATTTATTGCCAAAATATTTTTATCTTAATTAGTTGCGTCAAATGACAACAAAAGCTGACATTGATGACATCCAAAAAATTAAGAAGGGAAACTTTGAAAAAATCCCGGACCCTGCTCACCTTGATCACTTCCGGTCAGTATTACATTGCAGTCAGTTCTTTGATATCATTGCATTATCAAAAGCGCAGAGTTGTTCAGTTTCTAGATGCAACATTTTTTTTTTGTTAGCGATGAATAAGGTATGCAACAGGGATATTTTAATGGATCCTATGAAGACTGGTCAAAATTCAGTGAAATTATTTATTTTCGCAGGGGCTTAATTTTCGTTGTTTAGTGGTATGAAGACAGGCGCGGATCCAGGAACCTCTTTCGGGGGGGGGGGGGGGGGGGTAGTCTCTTCACTTCACTTAAGCTTCATGACCTCCCAAGTATTTTCAATGATAATTCTGTTTCTGTTACTCTAGATAAAGATAAGATTTCATGTCTAGGTTGGTTGAATAAATATTCTAAAAAAAAATATTCTAATTTACTATAGTACATTTTCGTACAGATGCTGGTTGCCCCCTCCCCCCATACTTTTTGATGTTGTAGGACCAAGCACTGGCAAATTCCAGGATTTAGACAGTAAATTAGTTTTTTTTTGCTTGTCAGATAATTTTGGGAAGTTGCCCCCTTTTGAAACCGTTGATACGGGCCTAAATATTAATGTCAATTTCCTAGGGGACAACTACTGTAAAATCAGTTATTTTCGTTAAGGTTTAATTTCCGTTGTTTGGTGAAATATAGAGGCCAACAGCCACGAATTCATGTCTACGAAATATTAAAATTTCTTACGTCTGTAAGATGTGTCCCCTTCAATCGCAAAAAACAAATCCCCTTGAACCAGTAATTTTTCCTCAAACCACGAAATTCTGACCCCTCGAAAATAAATGATTTTACAATTTACATTTAATTGATTCTTGGGTTAAGGGGGGAGAGAAGAGGTGGCAAATGGAAATAAATAATACGTCCTTAAAAATTTGAAAAAAATAAAATAATCTGGTTTCCTCTAAGAAGGAAATAAATCTGACCTTTGATCTTGAATGTTGCCCCCCCCCCCTTCCCCTTCATGAAAATATTAAATAATTAAGTTTTCGAGAGGCAGATCTTCTGTTCTGCAAGAGGAAAAAGAAAATGATCTGACTCGACACCCCTCTACCAATCAAATGTAGTAATACCATCTACCAATCAAATGTAGTAATACCATCTACCAATCAAATGCAGTAATACCATCTAGTGGCAGATGATAGGAAAAAATCGGTAACTTGAATGGCATTCGAGGTAAAGATAGTATGTATTTGTTTCAATTATTTTAAGCTCAGCATTCCAGGAAGTATTTTTTTTTAATAGGAAATCCCAGTCAACAGAAGTTGCTGTAGAGGAAATAAAGAATCCTCCCCCTATGGGCACTCACACTCTTCCACATCCTATTTGGTAATTATTGATAAAAATAATTTATAATGCTATAAAAGCAGAAGTGTACTACATTAATATGTGTCAAATCTGTTTTCTAACTGTGAGAAATAATGCAACAAATGTCTTTAGAGAATGTTTGTAGATATTAACAGCTAGTTTCATATTTATTTCTTCGCCATTAGGACCGAAGATGAACTCCACAGTGTTGAAATCACTCACAAACCACCGGAGGGGTTCGTGGACAAAGTAAGCAAGTCCCCGTCAATGAATTAGTGAACTTGTACTGGTTACCATTATTTAAATATTTGTTGAACTGTCTATTGTAAAAGGGGGAGAGAAATATCCCAGCATTCAACACTGTAATGCTTCTTATAAGCATCCCGTTGTTCTGTTAGTAACACAATTACTCTTATATTATGATTTAAATAAGCTAAATTCTGAATTTAAATTTTTGGACGTTAGATTTCGTAACTTGACGATTCACAATCTCCTCATTTATGATGGAAAATTTGATAGGGATAAAAAAGAATTAAGGGTACTTGTAAATTTTTTTATAATGTGAAGAATTCTAAATTTTTGCCGTTTCCCTTCTAAATGTAAGTACATATATGTTTTTTTTTAAAATCACTTTATGAAATATAATTGAGAAAATCGTGTAAAATGGGAAACTGTCATGAATTTGTTATTTAAAAAAACTGGATGCATTTATTGGTATATATTTTGGACCTATTTTGGTTGTAAATGATGCATAATATTTCTAAGAAATTGAGAAAGTTGTAAAATTTCTATAGTTCTGAATTTTCCCTCATAAATTTTATATACTTGTATGTTTTTTTTTTATTGCTTTATGAAATATAATTGAGAAATCTTGTAAAAAGGGAAACTCTGAATTTCTAATTTTAACATACATTTGTGTATTTAAGATTACGGTGAAATAAAACCGAATAATAATAATAAAAACAAACAAACACCACACCAAAATCTCTGAACGATTAACGGAGATAACATTTTTCTTTACAGCTTGCATTCCGATCTGTAAAACTCCTGCGACACTCATTTGATGTCTTGACAGGATTTAATTGGGGCGAAAGAACAGAGAAAAAATGGATTCTGTATGTTTTTCCTGCATTATGTTTGTGTAGGCCCCTATCTTGATATAAGTTAGAATCTTTCCAGTAAAATAATGCTTTACGTTACGTTGGATTTTAAAGGGTTAATTATTCAGGTTTAACGTCGTATAAGCATGATCAGATAATAATGTTCTGAAAATATATATGTACTGTCTAACAACCCAAAAATGTAAAACGTCATCGTTGTCAAAATATATGTTTAGTTTATGTTTAAAAGAATTGCAAGATATATGTACAGTTAAGATATGATTTATAAATATAATCACATAATATATTTTACTATACAGACGTATATGCTTCTTGGAAACAGTAGCAGGAGTTCCAGGAATGGTGGCAGCAATGACGCGACACTTACACTCACTGCGCAGGCTCAAACGGGATCATGGTTGGATACATACCTTATTAGGTAAACATCCGATAAACTTATATAATAAGTGCAAGTTAATGTAACCAATTATCGTTAGTTCCTAGAAGGATGGTCCTAGAATATGCAGCAAATTATGAACAAAACACAAAACCTTATAAAAGATATATAAATGTTAATAGAAAAATAAATATCTATACTTATAGAAATATGCTTACCCCAAAATTTTAATAAATTGCTAATTTTTTATCATGAAAAATTATTTTGTAGAGGAAGCCGAGAATGAGAGAATGCATTTAATGACAGCACTACAGCTCCGTCAGCCTTCTTGGTTATTTAGGATGGGAGTGATAGCCTCGCAAGGTAGATAAACTGATATCATAATCATATGTTACACCTATAGGTATTTGTATTCAGACACTCTATACAATGTAATGTGTATCTAAATAGACTTCATTTGGTTATTAAAAATTAAGCCTGTAAGCTGTAATCCCAGCATAATTCATCTTTAAAAGTAGAATTTTATAATTTTGGGACTGTTTTCGCCAAAATCTATTACGATTGCAGCGAAATAAAATGTCATTACAGGTGTATAATTATATATAAATCACAAAGCAACATGTTTGGTCCTTGTTCCAAAGATGTGTACAAATTATACGATTTTGTGTTAGAGGTAAGTGGGCTACCTCAACACCCCACCCCTAAAATATTCAATGTACCCCCAATTTGCAAAAATCAGGATGCCCTCCAAATCCTGCTCTTTCAACAATCAACTAATTATTGAAATAATTACATGTACAGCAATTCTGCCAAAATAAAATAATTAGCAAGCTTCATAAATTACATATCTTAAAAAAAAGTCCTATGTATGCTATGATTAATTTTCATTTTGGGCACAAAAGTAAAAGGCTGCTTAATCAGAGGTTATAAGTTTGATTACATCTGCTGTAGTGTTGAGATCTTATCTGCGGCTTTAGAACTTTACATAGAGATTTGCAAGTACACAATGCCCGCTGTGATAATCATGCACTCATGCCCACGTATGTACGTAAACATAAGAGATACTTGTTGAGTTTACATCAATTATCTGTATCGATTTCATACATTTGTGTTCTCTGTATACCATCGTGTATTTAAGAATCCTCTATACACTGCACACTAAAGAGTTCTAATTCCATTGTATTTTTATGTAGTTAGAGTAATCTGCCCTTAGATTTAAAATGAAATAAATTGAAATCTAAAGTTTATTTCTCAATTTGCAATCAATTCATGCATTCTTAATATTTCATTTTGCTTAGATGAATTAATTGAACTTTTTGTTTGCATGTACTTTTCTCATGTAAGTAAGCAACAGTGATTTCAGTTCAAGAACACTTCATTTCTTTGAATATTTTTCCTAGGGGTAAATGGCAGGTACTCTATGCTGAAAATAAAATAGATAAATTCCATATTTACTTCTTTATATGATATAATTTCCTCAGAGTAAAACAATAACATTTTTCATTGATGTATGTACAGAGGGTCTTTAAATGCTTATCTATAATTAATAACTCCATTGTTATGGGACTGTTATATTGTCTTAGCATACTGTAGTTACATGTTTATGCACTGTTATAATCATCAGAATGCCTAAGTTTTTCTCTACACACTGAACAAAATGACATACAATCTAAGCTTTTTTAGGAGCAAATTTCCTCTCTTAGAATTAGAATACATGCACTATGAAAAAACACATATATCTGAAGCGACATGAACATTGAAATGAAAACGCATTTAACGAAATTACAATGACAGTACAAAGTTGACTACATAGCGATTGTGGACTTTTGTCAGGAATTATAATTTCTTCAAAGTACGTTTAATGAAGAATTATTTTTTTATTCGTAACACCTGAAAAATCCATTTTCTTGCATGAATATTTTTGGCATGTTTTTTTACCGAGATTCTACATTGCTCTTCTTATGCTTATAGCTTTACACCTTACTTAATTTGTTGGTTAAAATTGTAATTCTGACCTTTCTCTGATTTTCACAAAATACTGCATTTAATAGAGGATTTTCCGTGGCGACTTTTGTCAGTTGCATTTTCATATTGATGCGCCCTTGGCCAGCTACCTATGAGGAGTTGATTAAATCATCTCCCAATAACTTTACATTTTTGATTTACTCTCCTTTTACCTGAGAATTCTTTTAAAAAAAATGCTGTGTATCTAAGAAGGTCAAAATTAAAAAAAGATTAGTGATATTTGAACTTAATTTTAAATAAAATGTAAATTTTAAGTCTGTAATTCTGCATATTTTGGACACAGGTGCCTTTGTGACCATGTTTAGCTTGGCTTACCTGATCAGCCCTCGATTCTGTCATCGTTTTGTTGGTTACTTGGAGGAGGAGGCTGTTTACACCTACTCAAAGTGTCTAAAGGTAAGAGTGTTCTGTAAATAACTCCATCTGTCCGTACACACCTACTCAAAGTGTCTAAATGTAAGTGTGTTCTGTAAATCACCCCATCTATCCTTACATAACTACTCAAAGTGTCTAAAGGTAAGAATGATCTGTGAATCACCCTGTCTGTACACATATACTCAAAGTGTCTAAAGGTAAGAATGATCTGAAAATCACCCGATCAGTCTGTATACATCTACTCAAAGTGTCTAAAGGTAAGAATGATCTGTGAATCACCCTGTCTGTAAACATATACTCAAAGTGTCTAAAGGTAAGAATGATCTGTAAATCACCCCATCTATCCTTACATAACTACTCAAAGTGTCTAAAGGTAAGAATGATCTGTGAATCACCCTGTCTGTACACATATACTCAAAGTGTCTAAAGGTAAGAATGATCTGAAAATCACCCGATCAGTCTGTATACATCTACTCAAAGTGTCTAAAGGTAAGAATGATCTGTGAATCACCCTGTCTGTAAACATATACTCAAAGTGTCTAAAGGTAAGAATGATCTGTAAATCACCCCATCTATCCTTACATAACTACTCAAAGTGTCTTAAGGTAAGAATGATCTGTGAATCACCCTGTCTATACACATATACTCAAAGTGTCTAAAGGTAAGAATGATCTGTGAATCACCCTGTCTGTACACATATACTCAAAGTGTCTAAAGGTAAGAATGATTTGTGGATCACCCTGTTTGTACACATATACTCAAATTGTCTACAGGTAAGAATGATCTGAAAATCACCCGATCAGTCTGTATACATCTACTCAAAGTGTCTAAAGGTAAGAATGATCTGTGAATCACCCTGTCTTACACATATATTCAAAGTGTCTAAAGGTAAATATGATCTGTAAATCACCCTGTCTGTACACATATACTCAAAGTGTCTAAAGGTAAGAATGATTTAGAAATCGCCCCATTTGTATGTACACACATACTCAAAGTGTCTAAAAGTAAGAGTGATTTGTAAATCACCCCATTTGTCAACACAATTACTCAAAGTGTCTAAAATAAGAGTGATTTGTAAATCGCCCCATTTGTCTGTACACACATACTCAAAGTGTCTAAAATTAAGAGTGATTTGTAAATCACCCCATTTGTCTGTACACACATACTCAAAGTGTCTAAAAGTAAGAGTGATTTGTAATTCGCCCACATCTGTCTATATTCACCTACTCAAAGTCTCGCAAGGTAAGAGTGACCTTAAAAATGGCCCCATCTGTCTGTACACACCTAATCAAAGTGTCTAGATGTAAAGTGTCTAAAGGTAGAACTGAACGAAAATCACCCTGTATGCTTGTATACTCCCACTCAAAGTGTCTAAAGGTAGGACTGATCTGAAAATCGCCCTCTACTGTCTACCAACTTTTAAGTGTGCTCTAAAAAAGTGCTGGTATTTAATATTTCCAACCAGATTCATTTACATGTTGTTGAACACTAAATAAGAGGATGATTGATGTAGATAAAAATTTTAAGCACTTTTCAAGCAAGACATGAGCCTAGGTCAAATTTCTTATTCCAGTTGGTAACCATGGTTATTGATGAAGACAACTCACACAAGTTTGCAAGGAATATTGAAAACATTACAATCATGTATTGAAGGAACATAGAATGAGTAATTAGATTGTAATATATATTTATATTGTAGTTTTAAAATACGGAATGGATTTTATTATGGATTTATTTCCTATATTTAGGATATAGAGTCTGGACCTTTGAAAATATGGCAAACACAGAAAGCCCCGGATGTGGCTATTCGTTACTGGAAACTTCCTGTAAGTAATTTAAACTTTTTACTCAACTGAAGGTATTAAAATGTACCAGATTCATTCTAATCACTATAGATTATTAAATATACCAGATTCATTCTAAACACTTAAGTATATTAAAATATACCAGATTCATTCTAAACACTTAAGTATATTAAAATATGCCAGATTAAACACTTATAGAAGCTCTAAACACTAACAAAAAGTGCTTTTTGGACTTGGAGAAAAATATATCATATAAAGGTGTGCATATTGAGATTCAACATAGGGTACCTGCATGCCATATTTCTGCAGGAAAAATGTTCAAAGACATTGAACTATGCATGAACAGAAATCAGTGTTGTTTTCCAGCATTGTGAAAATTGATGGAAATAATGAATTCAATTACTTATTCTTGGTCTAATATAATGCTACGAATATTTTAATCTATTACAAATTGTGTAAGTTAACTATAAATAACATTTTGTTCTATCTTACTTCTAAGGGCAGATGACTCTAACTGTATAAAACTACCCTACAATTAGAACTCTTTAGTGTGCAGTGTTTAGAGCTTCATTAATTATATCAATATATAACAGATGCATACTTATCACTTATGTATATAAAATATACTAGATTCACACTTATCACACAGTATAAAAAATATACCAGAATGATACTAATTATTAAGTATATTGAATATACTAGATTCATACTAATCACTCAGGTTTTTAGCTTTTTTAATTCACATAGCAAATTTTAAGCATCTTATCATTTATTTTAACTTAGTGGTTTTTTTTTTGGTATTCTTTTGCATTGTCTATAATTATTAAGTGAATAATCAAGAAGGTGAAGTTTATCTAACACTAATAATTAATGCATCACACATTTTTACACCATTGATTTACAGGTTCGTGGTACAATGAAAGATGTTATATTTAACATTCGGGCGGATGAAGCAAATCATCGAAAAGTGAATCACGTTCTGGCCTCCCTCAGGAAAGATCAATATAATCCATTCCTACCCGGGCAATAAAAATGACCCTTAATGCGCCTCATCTATGTTTTTCAGGTAACTGCATCTATGAAGGATGTAGTTTTGGCAATTCGTGCTGATGAGGCTCACCATAGGGTCGTTAATCACACATTAGCTTCCATGAAGGAAGATGACTACAATCCGTATGAGCCAGGAAAATGAATCAAAACGGAGAGTGCTACAGAATGGAATCAATCCTAGGTGACACAGATTGTTTCATAGCTCTGACAAAATTTCATAATAATGACATGTTTTGATGATAATTCCTTCAGACATGTTACGGAATATAAAATACAAGATATTGTTGGTGATTTTATATATATATATATCTATATCTATATATATATATATATATATATATATATATATATATATATATATATATATATATATATATATATATCTGTGTGTGTGTGTGTGAACTTATATTTGCAATATTTGTATTGTAGTACATATATTTGGCACACCCGTACGAACAAGTGAGGCGTAAACCAGCTGGATGAGACATGGAAACCAGCTGGTTTCTAGACGGAATTCAGAATTACGTGTCTTTACCAGGCGTACATGAGCAGGACACGTATTCCTGCTCTTTGCACACACGGAATACGTGTCATTTTCCGCCTCTTGGGCCAGGCGTAATTCTTGTATCAAGCGTAACTTTTTAAAACCAGGCGTAATGCTGAACTTAGTAAAATTTGTAAGGCGTAATGTTGGACTTAGAAAAATTGGTGAGGCGTAATGTTGGACTTAGAAAAATTGGTGAGGTGTAATGTTGGTCTTAGAAAAAAATAGAAAAGGTACAATGTAGGCAAAACATTATATTTCACTTTTTTTGTTAACAATAAATCCACTGGCAATATTTACAGTGAAATACTTTATAGATTAGAAAACTTTAAGATAAATATTTCAGCATTTGTGTTTGTCTTTCCCAACATCATTATTGAGCTAAGATAATTTCTAGCTGAAATTACAGTCCCATCACAGATGTCCTTATAAGTTCCACCAGCTATATTTCTGTTAAACCACTCTTGCATTTTGCTTTAAAAAAATCCATCTTGAAAAATAATATTGTGGAGTAGATTTATAACAGGTATTTCCAGAAAGAAGTTTTTGGTTTCTTGAATGGTGTTTGACAAAATTCCTTTAGACAGATGACACAATCAACATTTTGTATGGCCCCCAAACAACGATGACAATAAAAGTGGTAAACACTGTCACAAAGGTTCCTTAGTTTTGTTTTTTTTTTGGACAACTGTTAAATGCATATATGTCAAATGGCATATAAAATGTGTTCTGCTAGCATCACATCTGAAATTTTGTTCAAATGTTGTTGGATTCATCATCTATTATTGGTGCAAATCACAGCAAGCACTAACATGAATACTCTTATTGAAATACGAATGTTACACAGCAAAGAATGAAGTTGGAAGTCTTGATCATCATGCTCCGTAACATTGCAATTTCTTCAGTGATATCATCCAAAATGTATTCTTCTTCATCAGATAAATCAGAAAAGAGAATACTTCCTCTTCATTATCAGAAAAATCCTCATCACTAAATTTTATGTATCTTTTTGGCAGTTGGGGTTCTTTGTTTCTTAAATGTTGTCATGTTACTCATCAAATCGTCCAGCTCAGACTCTTCATGGTCAGACATCTAATTCAAGAATAAAACACCACTATTATCCAGTTAATCAAATGCATGCAAGTGAACATTAATTTAATCGACTAAAATATATATATTTTTAAAAACCAGTAATTGGTGTGGAGGTTGTATTGTTACAAGCTAATCGATATGTACAAAAAATAATTAATTTTCTTGAAACATATTGAGAAAAAAAATCGATGAGAACTCATTCGTATTTTTTTTTTCTCTTGCTTTACATACATGTACTGTATGATCATCAAGTAGCAGGGATCTATATACGTCCCTGCAACTTGCAAGAAGTAAATAATTTGTAAGCTAATGGTAAAGCGATACAAACAAAACAATGTTATTTAAGGTGACCTACCTCGCTCATGATGATTATTTCTGCGTCTTCAACTTCAGAGTCGATTTAGTTCCGAGATAATTCGGGCTGCAATCTGTAAAACGGAAGTAACATTCTATTAAATTGATTGTCGATCCCGATATATGTAAGTCGATCGTTTTTTTTTTTTTTTTGTGTTTTTTTTTTTAATGTTTTAAAAAACTGTAAAATACTTACCGATAACAGTTTACTAGAATCTTCTATGGTTTTCTCGCTATCAAAGATTCATGTTCTTGTTATTTATGTCTCGGCAAATTTTACACATTTCGATCACAAATTCTGTAACTTGTAATACATCTCATATTTTTATTCTCCATCGTTCCATAAATTAACGAGCTGAAATTTGCTAAACTTTACAAACGCTTTCCGTAAGTAACCTTCTTTTATTTTGTTTGGTTATTCCATGATTTTCCAATGTGTCGAGAACAACTGTAAACTAAGGTGTTTTCTCAGAGGCCAAGGGGAATCGCCTTACAAAATGATCTCAGTGAAATTTATTGATCTACACATTGATTTGCATCTTAAAAAAAAATTCGACGAATTAATACTAAAAGAACGCATTTTATTATTTTGAGAGACGTTTTTTGGGGAAAAGTTTGTAATAGCTTTTGTATCGATCCCGTCGTGAACCTCAAAGAGCATCTTCGAACCGGGGCTGCAGAAACTTGATATCCCACGCTATCAACAATGATCAAAATCCCGCCCGCATGGTCATTTCAAATTCTGTTGCTTTGAAAGAAACATTGCCCTGCCGATTTCTACTTGTTTCTGACAACTTGGTTTTACTTGAAAGTGAAAATACTTCGATGAGGATTGCAGTTTGACTGTTGTGGGCGAAAAAGACAAAACGTTGACAATAAGGACGGAATTCGAAGTGAGATACCATCATTCATGGCCCCATCATCAATGTTCATGGTAAGAATTTTTTAGATTTTCATACTCCAGCGAGGTTAACACTTTGAAATATACCATATAGTATTATTTATAAAAAATTAAGAAATGTGCTTTTAAAATCATTCTGTTAACATGGTTAATGATTAGATTACATGTAGCATGCGTGTTTGTTTACGCATGGAGACCTGTCGTATTTGTAAACTACTGCTGTTGTATACTCCATGATTTTTTTTTAAAATTATCTTTCTATTGCATAATTATCATTTTTAGTATTTAACATTTCGAAAAAAATATATACAAAACAAAAAATATACGAGTCGGGTTCAAGATGAGGGAAATATAAAGTCGCATGGATCACAACATGGTATGATGGATTTGCCACACGGCGCGGTGGCTGTCTTAAAAATTTTACTAGACAAAATAATTACAGTAATTTTAATAAAAAGCTGTCCTGATAACAAATAGAGTGCACTTTCTGATAAGCTGATCATGTTTACATGGTTAAGGTGATGTTTAATGGGTTGCTACATGCATAGGTGGATAGGAAACTTTTCATTTCATACCCAATCAATATATATATATATATATATATATATATATATATATATATATATATATATATATATATATATATATATATATATATTCTTTCATTAACTTTCTTGTATTCGTTCCTTCCTACTGACTTACAAGGGGTCTGTTTTGTGTTTCTTAAATGGGGGGGGGGGGGGGGGTTCAAGCTCAGATATGCTACACAAAGCTCACATTTCTTGGTGATAATTTTGTTATATGTGTGTGTATTTGTAGATGATGAAGAGGAACTAACAAAGTTTGCTATTCGGCATGCAGCAAATTATTAGGAAACTTGCAGGAGAAAGCCAACATATTCCAGAGAGACTGTTTACTTTCTCAATCTAAACACAGAGAAAGCAAATGGGAAGAGAACAAGGGCTCCAACAGACAAAATAAAAGAAATTAAGGAACACGATGAAGAGTTTATCCCAAATAAGAAGAAGAAAAACACTGAGGATACAAGAGAGAAGAAACAGGAGCTAAGTCCCAAGGAAAAGAAGATACCAAGTCACAAAACTCCTCCTTTGAGAAAACACTCTACTACCAACATCCTTTCATTGGTAGTAGTAGTAGATATTAGCATTTCATCCCATGGAGGATTGTGTTGAGGTTAGATAATAATAAAAAAATAAAAACCTAAATAAAGTATTTGTGTAATAGTAAAATACACATTCAATATTTGATATATTTAACTATATGCACGGCTTTAATATATTTCTATTCCTATCATCCAGATAATCAAGAAGCAGGCTTCCTGTGTCCAGATCCTCCTTCTTCAGAAAAACCAAGGGAGAATGACCAGGATATTTCACCCCCTGGAATATCTGAAGGGGTAAGATTTTCATGCCCCCAATTGAAGGATTGGGGATATATAGTGTTTGGTCTGTCTGTTTTCCTGTCAACCCATTATGTAATACAACAATTTTTTTTTCTCTAATTGTAAATACTGATCTTGTTGGACATAATGTGATTTCAGACCTACATTAAAGCATGGCTACAATTTTCCTTCAGGTTATGCCCTTGAGTGGTGTGGAGAAAATGAAAAGAAAAAGTGAACCAAGAACTGAACAATGCCATCACAGAGCAAGTCTCATTGCAGGACAAAAATGTAAAAAGGAACAGAGGAAAGAAAAATATGAGAATGCTAAGAAGAGCTCAGTGCACGATACAAGATAAGCTAATGTAAAACACACTTATTGCGAAGTACAATGAATGAACAATTTTAATTAGACGTAGTTCATTATATCCGTTAAGTTCACAGCAATATTCTAAAACTTAAGGAAATGAAAATCACTATAACCATGAATTCATTATAAGCATCTCTGCTGTAATACAAAGTCATCAGAGATTGGTACACTGTATTTTCAAGATAATTTATATATTTTTGTATAATACAAATTTTGAATTTTCCTTAAATGGGAAGATTTATTAATGTAAAGTTTATTTGAATGACATTTTGTAATTTTTGTTGTCCATCAAAATGTTAAGAAAAACTGCCTTTGAATGTCATTTAAATTGATACTAAGATATGGATGTTTTGATAAAATAAATACAGTTTTCAAAACATGTAATGTATTTTGTGTATATCATTGTGTATTGTACGCCTGGACATTTTTACGCCTGGACATTTTTACGCCTGGACACTACGATCTTTTACGCCTGGTCTATTGAAGAGGCGTAAAATTTGCATATTACGCCTCTTTTTACGCCTGGTTTCCGTCTCATTTGACGCCTGGTTTACTTATATGGTATTGAGTCAAAATCCGCCTGGTTTTTGCAGAGCATGACGCCTGGTTTACGTGTTATTACCAGGCGTACAATTTCGTACAGGCAGTTGTTAGAATGGTAATTTAATTGTGTCCATTACAAGAATTTGGATAAATGTATATAAAATTGCGCTTATATAGGTAGAAGTGGCACTAAATCCTGATTTCTGCAGAATATTGAATTTACTAATGTAGGACACATGAAGTCATGTAACAGAGGCAGCAGGTTTCCTGCCAGTAAATATAATACCTAGCATTTGTTGGCAACTGGAGACACAGAACTTGTATTTGTATTTATCAAACATTGCCTGTGAGATTAAACATTATTCAGAAGATTGATTATTGAATAATCATTACCAGTGTAACCCACTTTATTTCTGTTACCAGTACTAAACTATTTCATTTAAAATTGAGAGTTTTTCTTTTTTGTACACTTACTTTAATAGATTGTTTTAATCATTTCTCACAGACTGTGGAAGATATACTGGAAATATTTATTAGGAATTTATTCATGTTCATAAGCCATCATGTATAGTTTTGTTAACGTTCCATCAAAAGTACTAATCTTAATAAGGTGTTAATTTTCTTATGAAGTGTTATAAGGGATAACATGATAATTATCATATTGTTGATTTATTATCAGTATTTCAAATTTCTCACAGCAGAGCACTTAAAAGAACTGAAAAGAAAGGAAAGAAAAATTGGCCTTTTTTCTTTGTATTTACTTAAAGAGGTAAAATCATTGCAAGCTTTCACTTGCTACAAGTATCTTATCATAACTTTTTTTATTGATTTAGATTTTTTATGAAAAAAAAATCTTGCGATCAACAAAGCAGTATGATTTTGTATTTTGCTCACAAAAGTTTACTTTTATTTTTTATTTTATATTTTTCTGTGTGACTTTCAGTTGACTTGTTACGGATATGAAGTATTACAGAAGGTAAACTAAAGTACCACAGTCATTTTTTAGCAGTCTTACAATGCTTAGTTTTGCATTTTAAAAAAATTTTTTTAGAATATATTTTATCCTTTGCTCTCTAGTAAGACTTGTATTTCTATATTTTTAAAAGTTATTTCTCAAAATGATATTTTGTTGTACTTTATTAACTATCTGTGGAGTGTTATAATGTATTTATAATTTATATTAATATTGTATACATGTACTGTAAAGCTGTCTGATTATGAAAATGTTGGACTGATGATAAATAGACAGAAATGGGTATTTGATGCATCAGATCATATCCAATTCACATCAGAAGCAAAACAAAGCTGAGTTTGGTGAGGAATTTATCTGTATTGGAAGGGAAGACAATAATTTAAATGAAAAAAAAGATAAAAACAGTGATCAAACTTAAAAATCCATTAAAGAGTATGAATTGCAAACAGGGAAAAACACTAACCCCTGGAAACCCCAGAGGTGAAAGCGGGTGCTTAGGAGGACTGGGCACTCCCTGTGGACTGGTGAGCCCTGTCCTCTGTATTGATCAGGTGTTTAGGAGGACTGAGCACTCCCTGTCTACTGGTGAGCCCTGTCCTCTGTATTGATCAGGTGCCTAGGAGGACTGAGCACCCCCTGTGGACTGGTGAGCCCTGTCCTCTGTATTGATCAGGTGTCTAGGAGGACTGAGCACCCTCTGTCTACTGGTGAGCCCTGTCCTCTGTATTGATCAGGTGCCTAGGAGGACTGAGCACCCCCTGTCGACTGGTGAGTCCTGTCCTCTGTATTGATCAGGTGTCTAGGAGGACTGAGCACCCCCTTTCGACTGGTGAGTCCTGTCTTCTGTATTGATCAGGTGTCTAGGAGGACTGAGCACCCTCTGTCTACTGGTGAGTCCTGTCTTCTGTATTGATCAGGTGTCTAGGAGGACTGAGCACCCTCTGTCTACTAGTGAGCCCTGTCTTCTGTATTGATCAGGTGTCTAGGAGGACTGAGCACCCTCTGTCTACTGGTGAGCCCTGTCTTCTGTATTGATCAGGTGCCTAGGAGGACAGAGCACCCCCTGTCGACTGGTGAGCACTGTCCTCTGTATTGATCAGGTGTCTAGGAGGACTGAGCACCCCCTGTGGACTGGTGAGCCCTGTCCTCTGTATTGATCAGGTGTCTAGGAGGACTGAGCACCCTCTGTCTACTGGTGAGCCCTGTCCTCTGTATTGATCAGGTGTCTAGGAGGACTGAACACCCTCTGTCTACTGGTGAGCCCTGTCCTCTGTATTGATCAGGTGCCTAGGAGGACTGAGCACCCCTGTCGACTGGTGAGCCCTGTCCTCTGTATTGATCAGGTAAATGGAATAATCCGTAATCAAAGAGGTTAAAAAACAATGACCTAACAATTGGTGGGAAATGTGTGTCAGAAAGAATACAACTCATAGAATGACTATGTAAAAAGCTTATTATAATGACCATAGAATTTGCAAAATGCTGACTAAAAACTACATTGTTAAAAGCCCTGTAAGATCAACATTTGTCAGTAGTCTGCATTGGTTTAAAAATTGATTGTACAAACAATATACTCGTGTACCGATTCCCTTTAGACTGAAACAATATATGCTGGTGATAATGGAATATTACTACATGCATATGGGAAGTTGGCGATAGAAAAGCTGAAGTCATCCCGTTTAAAATATAGTTTAGTCATCCCGTTTAAAATATAGTTTAGTAGTTGATCATTAACATCTAAAGTCAGTAAAACATTCAATTATGAAACTAATTTGGCAGAATTCGGTGTCTTATTTTGAGCTTACTGGGATATATTACTTTGACATATGAATTAAATTAACTAAAACGTCATCAATAAATCAATATATATATATATATATATATATATATATATATATATATATATATATATATATATATATATATATATATTAGGGATGTCAAATCGGTCAATATTTGATAATCGGTTACTCGGACGATTTTCCGATCGAGTACCCGGGTACTCGGAAAAAGTACATGTAAAAATTTGGTGAATGTTCAGAGGTCTGAATACCCCCATCGTTGTTTTCCATGTACATATTAAACATCGAGCCCAAGGAAAACGAATTTTTTTACTTAATTTATGTATCAAACAAACTCAAATTTTGATAATATAAAGACATGATCAATTAATACACCAATAACTACAAAATTAATGTTTGACAGTTTTTTGTTTAGGAAGAAAATTTGATCAACGGAAGAGAAGGACGCAACTTAGTAATAATTAGACTTGTAAAAGAGAATATCTTTGGGAATGGACGTTGTCGTGATCGCGAGTCGTATATTATTTACATTTCCAAATGTTTTCTTTGTGATAACTCTTGAAACTAGTGTCCTGTACAAAATTTAGAATTTTTTAATTGTCATATACAAATTTAAATTGAAAAATTCTAAATTTTGTACAGGACACTAGTATTTACAACTTCACCCGTCATGCATAAATTATCCCACATTTCCAACTGCCGTTGATGCTCTGGCATATCAAACAAACTAAACAGTGATTCCTTAAAAATATGGTTGTTTCCCTCCGTATACACTAAATTTACTATGCACAGATGATTTTTTGCATTTTTTTAATCTTCGTTTATTTTTAAATATTTCTTCACTTTTGAATTTACGTATGTTCGATTTCGCTACTGTAACATGCTAATAAATAATCTAAGGATAATTAATAGATCATAATTAAACGATGTTCTTTGAAAACAAATAATTAACGCCATTCAAAAATTAGGGTCACAAGAGGTGGGAACAGCTGTATACATACGGTGTCAAGTGATTGGTCACGGTAATTGCTGTATATACATCATTACATGTACACAGCCACAGGCGATAACGGGTATTAACTGGAGTATGACGCTAATTACTGCTAAAGACATGGACAGTGCATACTTAAATAACATTTTGGATAAGTTTTAAATAAATATATGCACTTTGAAATATGAAAAAAAAAATATACATCCGAGTAACCGAGTACCGATTTTAGTATTCGATACTCGGACGTTCGATCGAGTACCCGGTTAACCGGGTACTCGTTGACATCCCTAATATATATATAAGAAAGGAGCACAATAAGTTCCCATTAGAACTCCAACAGACTGTTGTAAGACATGGTCCTCATAGACCACATAGATATTGTCAATGAGGAACTCGGCATCTTCTTTATGTCAACTTCAGTAATTTTGTAGATAACCAATCACAAGGTATGAAAATTTCCTAATCCATTTTTATTGAAGAAGCAGTTGTCTAGGATGTCAAAAACTCTCGTCTTTCCTGTGAGGAACAATTGTATTAAACGTTGAAAAGTTCTGCATTTTAATGTTATTGGTCTTGGGGAAAATTTCTTAAAGTTTTTTGGGGGGTTTTGAGGAACTAGATTTGATTTACACCACTTCCTGTATATTTTTGTTTAAAGTTTGTTCTGAACAGCAGTTAATATTTTCGTGAGGCCCAAAAGTAGGAGGAGATTGTTTGATCATATTCTCGACCCTGCAATAAATCTTGGTAAGGACTTCTGAAATTCTGGATTCCAATATGGGTACGGTAAACCAAATTCACACCCGTTGACTGGAATGTAAAGTATTTAAAAACTGAAACGTGATTTTGAAGAATTTCAGCGTTCAAAATGGAATTGTGTAAGCTGGATTTCCAGATGTGGAATTAAAACCTATTTCTTAAACGCAGCCCTACAACCAATGATATTGTTACAAACTTTGTCAACTGGAAGCTATAACATACTTTTATGTAGTGTTATTCCTTTTTTACTTCTAGTCTGTGGGAAGGAGGAGGATAGGGTTTGTGTTTTGCCCTTTAATTGTATAATGCGATTCTCTAATATACCTCGAACACTGTCCATTCTGACTGTCGAGGTCCTCCCCTTCATATTTACCCCATCGTCTGCCATACTTTCGACGGAACTCGGAATAAATTTCTGTCACCATTTGAAAGATGTGTCCTCCCAGTTTTGGAACTTTTAAAATGATTGCTTTCAGGTTGTCAGTTTGAATTACATTGTATATTAAGATTACAAGTACACTAATTGCGAGATAAAAACAACTTTTTTTCTAGATATGTTTACGTTGAGTATTCATTTGAGGGATTGATATAAGTGTAAAAGTAATTAACCTTTTTTAAACCAACCTATTCGAAAAAAAAGAAACAAACAGAATAAATACATTTCATTCTTGTAAACTGCAGCCACATTTCCTTTCCTTTCAAAGTCGAATAATAGAGAATATAAAATAAATTGCAGTTTAGATTACATTTGATATTGGTTTCTGATTGGAAATCAGACTTTTACTGATGAAAAAGCCATGATATTGTAATATGCATTGCATTAAAAATTAATAAACACTTCCAGTATAAATAATCGATGAACCTATGTTATGCCACAGGGATCGACATTAACGGTTGTCCGATTGCCCGGGACAAGTAAATTCTCAGTTCGGGCAAGTGAAACTGTCAACTTACTTGTCCGATCGGGCAAGTGAATTTTTCTGATAGAAATGTATATTGGTATCTAGTTTACATTAATTATAAATAAAACAATAGATTGAACACTTGATTTCTGCCAGATACGTGACTGACATTGCTCCCTTGGATTTCTAGATTATATCGTTCATTAAAAATCGGGTTCTTTATTCTTTTTATTAAATGTTAATACGCTCTACGTATTACAACTTTGTTAACTACTTAATTCATTCACAATGACAGAATGTAACATGACCTATCCTGATCAAGATATGTATGTTTCATGCAACTATCTTCCTTAGTGTTGCATCAATCAAAATTCACAAAACAAAACGATCCTACCCAAAATGATTTTTTATTAAAAAGGAAATGGATGGTTATTGATGCATTGCACATGCCAAGAAATCCCGTCCATTTTTCCACAGCGATACAGTCAATAAAAGTGTAATTGATGCAAATCACCCATATTCCCCTAACGCTGGCGAGACAATTAACGGCAGCAGATTTGAGGGGGTGGATCCTAAGTTTTCCGTTTTCTTAGTAAAAGAAAAATAAACTTCTACTCCAGGAAGTAGCCTCCTATGCCCTGAAAAAAATAGTTCCTGTCAAAAACCTTTAATTGTTTACAAAATATGTAAAATGCACTAGACACAGGTACCAAAATTGTAAAAATAGACTGGAAGGAAATAAAAAAAAATTCAAAAGGAAAAAAGAATTATTTTATATGTATGGAACTACAATTGACTAAGTTCATTTTCATTGGTCAATGAGCGGTATGATACCTTAATAAGGCGCGAGACTTGAGGCCTCGAGACTTCCACAACAACCAAGTTCATCGTGCCGGATGTTAATTTATACTCGGAAAAAAACTATTTTGATATGGAAACACCGAAAGATTTGAAAGGCGTCTAATTTTTACTGAACAATTAATTAGTTTACTACAATCTATTTCACTTTCTTTTTCTTCTATTTTACTTTTTTTAACCGCATATGATTTGCATGGAAAATCCCCCCCTTCAATAAAAACAAGACGGGAAAGAGGTGCAAAGGCTTCTAAATAATAAGTATTCTAGCTTTAATTTAAAACCAGTAAAACTTAAGATCCTTCCCTCAAAACTGCTGACATTAATTGCCTCGCGCACATCTCCCTGGGGAAAAATCACAGATAAACGCTAATTCCGCTTTTATTGAGTTCGCTCTAAAACTAGAATGCGTACCTTTTCTTGGCATGGTAAAATACATCCCCTCCTCCCCCCCCCTCCCTTTTCAGTGCTTCTGTTTGTTTGAATTTCATTGCCAATTCATCAATTTCTTTTAAAATAATATATTTAGACAGAAAATGACTTAATGTCGATTTACTGTGTCGAGCGAAATGCATGAAACCTGCAGAACACCATAACAAATAGATAAAAGTAACACTCTCTAAAATTATTTATGCACAAATAATTAAAAAATTTAGAAATTAAAAAAATCGCTCCTAAAAAGAGCAAATCATGATAAGGCCAATGTTCTTATACATGTATGTGCACAATTTTTCTGACCGTAAAATACATCCCCTCCTCCCCCCCTCCCTTTTCAGTGCTTCTGTTTGTTTGAATTTCATTGCCAATTCATCAATTTCTTTTAAAATAATATATTTAGACAGAAAATGACTTAATGTCGATTTACTGTGTCGAGCGAAATGCATGAAACCTGCAGAACACCATAACAAATAGATAAAAGTAACACTCTCTAAAATTATTTATGCACAAATAATTAAAAAATTTAGAAATAAAAAAAAATCGCTCCTAAAAAGAGCAAATCATGATAAGGCCAATGTTCTTATACATGTATGTGCACAATTTTTCTGACCGTAAAATACATCCCCTCCTCCCCCCCCCCCCTCCCTTTTCAGTGCTTCTGTTTGTTTGAATTTCATTGCCAATTCATCAATTTCTTTTAAAATAATATATTTAGACAGAAAATGACTTAATGTCGATTTACTGTGTCGAGCGAAATGCATGAAACCTGCAGAACACCATAACAAATAGATAAAAGTAACACTCTCTAAAATTATTTATGCACAAATAATTAAAAAATTTAGAAATAAAAAAAAATCGCTCCTAAAAAGAGCAAATCATGATAAGGCCAATGTTCTTATACATGTATGTGCACAATTTTTCTGACCGTAAAATACATCCCCTCCTCCCCCCCCCCCTCCCTTTTCAGTGCTTCTGTTTGTTTGAATTTCATTGCCAATTCATCAATTTCTTTTAAAATAATATATTTAGACAGAAAATGACTTAATGTCGATTTACTGTGTCGAGCGAAATGCATGAAACCTGCAGAACACCATAACAAATAGATAAAAGTAACACTCTCTAAAATTATTTATGCACAAATAATTAAAAAATTTAGAAATAAAAAAAATCGCTCCTAAAAAGAGCAAATCATGATAAGGCCAATGTTCTTATACATGTATGTGCACAATTTTTCTGACCGTAAAATACATCCCCTCCTCCCCCCCCTCCCTTTTCAGTGCTTCTGTTTGTTTGAATTTCATTGCCAATTCATCAATTTCTTTTAAAATAATATATTTAGACAGAAAATGACTTAATGTCGATTTACTGTGTCGAGCGAAATGCATGAAACCTGCAGAACACCATAACAAATAGATAAAAGTAACACTCTCTAAAATTATTTATGCACAAATAATTAAAAAATTTAGAAATAAAAAAAATCGCTCCTAAAAAGAGCAAATCATGATAAGGCCAATGTTCTTATACATGTATGTGCACAATTTTTCTGACCGTAAAATACATCCCCTCCTCCCCCCTCCCTTTTCAGTGCTTCTGTTTGTTTGAATTTCATTGCCAATTCATCAATTTCTTTTAAAATAATATATTTAGACAGAAAATGACTTAATGTCGATTTACTGTGTCGAGCGAAATGCATGAAACCTGCAGAACACCATAACAAATAGATAAAAGTAACACTCTCTAAAATTATTTATGCACAAATAATTAAAAAATTTAGAAATAAAAAAAATCGCTCCTATAAAGAGCAAATCATGATAAGGCCAATGTTCTTATACATGTATGTGCACAATTTTTCTGACCGTAAAATACATCCCCTCCTCCCCCCCCCCCTCCCTTTTCAGTGCTTCTGTTTGTTTGAATTTCATTGCCAATTCATCAATTTCTTTTAAAATAATATATTTAGACAGAAAATGACTTAATGTCGATTTACTGTGTCGAGCGAAATGCATGAAACCTGCAGAACACCATAACAAATAGATAAAAGTAACACTCTCTAAAATTATTTATGCACAAATAATTAAAAAATTTAGAAATAAAAAAAATCGCTCCTAAAAAGAGCAAATCATGATAAGGCCAATGTTCTTATACATGTATGTGCACAATTTTTCTGACCGTAAAATACATCCCCTCCTCCCCCCCTCCCTTTTCAGTGCTTCTGTTTGTTTGAATTTCATTGCCAATTCATCAATTTCTTTTAAAATAATATATTTAGACAGAAAATGACTTAATGTCGATTTACTGTGTCGAGCGAAATGCATGAAACCTGCAGAACACCATAACAAATAGATAAAAGTAACACTCTCTAAAATTATTTATGCACAAATAATTAAAAAATTTAGAAATAAAAAAAATCGCTCCTAAAAAGAGCAAATCATGATAAGGCCAATGTTCTTATACATGTATGTGCACAATTTTTCTGACCGTAAAATACATCCCCTCCTCCCCCCCCCCCCCCCTTCCTTTTCAGTGCTTCTGTTTGTTTGAATTTCATTGCCAATTCATCAATTTCTTTTAAAATAATATATTTAGACAGAAAATGACTTAATGTCGATTTACTGTGTCGAGCGAAATGCATGAAACCTGCAGAACACCATAACAAATAGATAAAAGTAACACTCTCTAAAATTATTTATGCACAAATAATTAAAAAATTTAGAAATAAAAAAAATCGCTCCTAAAAAGAGCAAATCATGATAAGGCCAATGTTCTTATACATGTATGTGCACAATTTTTCTGACCGTAAAATACATCCCCTCCTCCCCCCCCCTCCCTTTTCAGTGCTTCTGTTTGTTTGAATTTCATTGCCAATTCATCAATTTCTTTTAAAATAATATATTTAGACAGAAAATGACTTAATGTCGATTTACTGTGTCGAGCGAAATGCATGAAACCTGCAGAACACCATAACAAATAGATAAAAGTAACACTCTCTAAAATTATTTATGCACAAATAATTAAAAAATTTAGAAATAAAAAAATCGCTCCTAAAAAGAGCAAATCATGATAAGGCCAATGTTCTTATACATGTATGTGCACAATTTTTCTGACCGTAAAATACATCCCCTCCTCCCCCCCCCCCCCCCTCCCTTTTCAGTGCTTCTGTTTGTTTGAATTTCATTGCCAATTCATCAATTTCTTTTAAAATAATATATTTAGACAGAAAATGACTTAATGTCGATTTACTGTGTCGAGCGAAATGCATGAAACCTGCAGAACACCATAACAAATAGATAAAAGTAACACTCTCTAAAATTATTTATGCACAAATAATTAAAAAATTTAGAAATAAAAAAAATCGCTCCTAAAAAGAGCAAATCATGATAAGGCCAATGTTCTTATACATGTATGTGCACAATTTTTCTGACCGTAAAATACATCCCCTCCTCCCCCCCCCCCCCTCCCTTTTCAGTGCTTCTGTTTGTTTGAATTTCATTGCCAATTCATCAATTTCTTTTAAAATAATATATTTAGACAGAAAATGACTTAATGTCGATTTACTGTGTCGAGCGAAATGCATGAAACCTGCAGAACACCATAACAAATAGATAAAAGTAACACTCTCTAAAATTATTTATGCACAAATAATTAAAAAATTTAGAAATAAAAAAAAATCGCTCCTAAAAAGAGCAAATCATGATAAGGCCAATGTTCTTATACATGTATGTGCACAATTTTTCTGACCGTAAAATACATCCCCTCCTCCCCCCCCCCCTCCCTTTTCAGTGCTTCTGTTTGTTTGAATTTCATTGCCAATTCATCAATTTCTTTTAAAATAATATATTTAGACAGAAAATGACTTAATGTCGATTTACTGTGTCGAGCGAAATGCATGAAACCTGCAGAACACCATAACAAATAGATAAAAGTAACACTCTCTAAAATTATTTATGCACAAATAATTAAAAAATTTAGAAATAAAAAAAATCGCTCCTAAAAAGAGCAAATCATGATAAGGCCAATGTTCTTATACATGTATGTGCACAATTTTTCTGACCGTAAAATACATCCCCTCCTCCCCCCCCCCCTCCCTTTTCAGTGCTTCTGTTTGTTTGAATTTCATTGCCAATTCATCAATTTCTTTTAAAATAATATATTTAGACAGAAAATGACTTAATGTCGATTTACTGTGTCGAGCGAAATGCATGAAACCTGCAGAACACCATAACAAATAGATAAAAGTAACACTCTCTAAAATTATTTATGCACAAATAATTAAAAAATTTAGAAATTAAAAAAATCGCTCCTAAAAAGAGCAAATCATGATAAGGCCAATGTTCTTATACATGTATGTGCACAATTTTTCTGACCGTAAAATAAATCCCCTCCTCCCCCCCCCCCTCCCTTTTCAGTGCTTCTGTTTGTTTGAATTTCATTGCCAATTCATCAATTTCTTTTAAAATAATATATTTAGACAGAAAATGACTTAATGTCGATTTACTGTGTCGAGCGAAATGCATGAAACCTGCAGAACACCATAACAAATAGATAAAAGTAACACTCTCTAAAATTATTTATGCACAAATAATTAAAAAATTTAGAAATTAAAAAAATCGCTCCTAAAAAGAGCAAATCATGATAAGGCCAATGTTCTTATACATGTATGTGCACAATTTTTCTGACCGTAAAATACATCCCCTCCTCCCCCCCCTCCTCCCTTTTCAGTGCTTCTGTTTGTTTGAATTTCATTGCCAATTCATCAATTTCTTTTAAAATAATATATTTAGACAGAAAATGACTTAATGTCGATTTACTGTGTCGAGCGAAATGCATGAAACCTGCAGAACACCATAACAAATAGATAAAAGTAACACTCTCTAAAATTATTTATGCACAAATAATTAAAAAATTTAGAAATAAAAAAAATCGCTCCTAAAAAGAGCAAATCATGATAAGGCCAATGTTCTTATACATGTATCTGCACAATTTTTCTGACCGTTCCATAAGGAAATTTTGTTTACACTGAAACTGGAGAGAGTCAATGACTTGAAGGCAGCATGTGTAAATGCTTCCATACACGTTTGGACGTTATTATAATCGTTAAGGAATATTTCTGAATTAAATGTAACATCCCCCTGATGAAGACTGAAAAAGTACATAGTATTTTTTTTAATGATAAACGAGCTCTTTAAGAAGGGATAAAAGCCATTGACAAAACATTTGAAGACACAGAACTGAAGAAATATTCACCTCAAAGCCCTAGATAATTTTATTTTAAAAACATCAATAGCCACTTTTATATAACATCATTTATTATCTATCACAATATTAATTTTGAAAAGAATAACAGAAATTCAAAAAAAAAAACCCATCTGAGAATTGATTTAGAGGATCGTTTTCATAGGTATTAATTACCAGGAACAATTAACTAATTATAATCCTTAAGCTTACTGATGAGTAAAATCTCCGAAGTCTTTCCCATCACCCCTTTATATATTATGTTTATATACCTTATTACAATTTATCACACAGAAGAGGTCCAAAACAATTTTTCCCCTGTTGATTGATGTCTTCCAGTTCAGCTCAACATTCACCCTGTCAGTTACATGTGATTACTGTTTTCCAATATGATTAAAGATACATACCACAAACAAATTTTCTTATCTCCCATACAGAAGAGTTACATTGTTAATATTTTCATTATTTCTTTCAATCAAGGTCTAATTAGAAAATTTTAATTATATAAAATGTAAGAATAGACTCAAGAAAATGTTCCTAGAAATTTTTTAGTAACAAAACTTCATATATTTCTTAAATTTTCAAAACTTATTTTTAGCTGTAAAGTTACATTTCCCCACTTTTCACCAAATTTTGTAGCTTGGTCAAACATAAAGTTGTTCAACTAAACAAGTGTCACTTCTTTAGTCAGAGAGGCTCCTATATAAGCAAAAATATTTAAATTTGGAAGAAAAACTTTGTGTTATTAATCCTTAAAATTGGGGTGGTGGTCATAGTGACTTTTATAATGGTGCCTAGTAGGTACACAACTTAAAGAATATAATCTAATAAGAAATGGAAAATATTTTGTTTTTCACTTTTCAATTACTTATATTCGAATATTTCAAAATTTCATTATTATACTTAAATATTTCATAATTGAAACAAACAAAAGGTTGAGTGTTGCTCTTAGATAAAGAAAAATACATATTATTGATTTATCCCTTGAATATATTTCGTCTTTCCTTTTCTTTAAAAGAGCACCCTAATATAAAAATAGACTATCTGAATGCTTGAACTTTTAATTAAATTCACTTTTTCATTATTGAAATATTAAAGCACCCTTTGCTAACCTCAAAGTAAAGAGTAAAAACCCTATATTGTTTGTTCTTTATTCATTAAAATGTAACCTCAAACAAAATTCTAATGATTAAAAGTATATGTAGCCAAATATTTGTCAAAGAAAGACGGACTCTTAATTTAAATTAAGCTGTAGGTGATCGATGGATGTCATTGCAAGTAAATTAACAGCAATCATTGAATAAAACAGGGTAATGGAGGATAAAAACAAACAACTTGTTTACCTTTAATTCTACAATGAATACCTTTCGTTCTTTAAGCCAGGATTCTTACCTTCAATTAATTAAATGCTAAACCAGTCAAAAGACGACTATAACGTGCAGATTATTTGGCTTTTCCATCAGCAGTAGATTTATAATCTGAAATGAACATCAAGAGTGCAATATACCTGCTTTGTCTCTTACATCTTAATTTGGGAGCTAATGAGGTGGCCATCACCTCTAGTGGTCATCGCTGGCCGTGGGACATATCTCAAACCCTGACAATCAGGGGCCGAAAACAGTGTACACGGGAGTGTCAGATGAGGGGGTCCGCGTGTCTCGCCGTGAATTATAAGGCAGGGAGTTTGCTTTGTGAAATCTTAGGAAGTACACCCAACAACTTAACAGAGCTAACTGTTGACGTTAGCTATGATTACATTGCAATGTTTTCTCAAACATCGGTAAGAATTTTATGGTGAACCCACCCTAGCCACAGGTGTCAGGGTTTGAATAAATTTGATTCTGAACTACCTCAGGATGCTTGTATATTACTAACATTAATCATGGATCAGCTGTTCTTGAGAAAAAGAATTTTTAATTTTTTTGTTTGTTTTTTGTTTGTTTGTATAATCTAAGGTGTAATATTGTGATTCCACCATATCCCATGATTTGATCAAATTTGATTCTATACTACCTGATGATGCATGCATATGAATATCACTTATTATACCCCAGGGATTTCTTGAGAAAAAAAAAAGATTTTTCCTTAATTTTTTCCAATGTATAACTTTGACCGCAAATTGTGGCCCCCATCCTCCCCCAGGGACCATGGTTTAAACTAATCTAAATATGGATTATACTTGGGGATGCTTGCGTTTGAATAAAACTCATTATGGCCCAGCTGGTGTTGAGGAAAAGATTTTAATTTTTTTCTGTGTTAAATTTAATCTTCTATTGTGCTTCCACCATCCCCAAGGAGTCATGTTTTGAACAAATTTGACTTTGGAATACCTGAGGAAACTCTCTAACTATGGCCTTGATATTCTTAGATGAAAATTTCTAAGGATTTCCTATATATTTCCATGTAAAAGTTTGATCCAATAGTGTGGTCATCCTATCCACGGGGCTTGATTTGAACGAACTTGAATCTGCACTGTATCAATGAAATATGAAGATAACGAACAGTAATCAAGTTAAAAGTCTAAAGAGGGGGCAAAGGAAACACGGATATCTAGCTTAAAGCATCATAGGTGTGATTAGGTGCTATGGAGGGGTAAGCATCCCCTGTCAGCCGCCGAGTGCTCCTTGTCATAATAGGGCAAACGGAAAAAAATCCGTAGACAACCCAGTGCGTAAATAATGGCCTAACAATTTTAATGAAAAACGTCAGTCCGCATTCATCTTAATGATAGATTGTATTTGCTGAAATGGTTATTGTATCGACAATGGAACTTGCGAAATGCTGACATCAAACAAGACTGATAATATCCTTGTTTCTTCAACTTGTTTGTAAGTAGCTTGCCGCGTTTTAGGAATTGTTCATAGGTTGAACATGCTCTTGCGTATCGAATCAACTGGGGATATTAAATCCATATACAGGTGAAGAGGGTATATTGCTATATAAATAAGGGGAGTTGACGATAGAAAAATTGAATTCATCACTTTTATCATAAAGTTTCGTTGTTAGGTTACCATTAACGTATTTTTCTATAAAAATATGGAAATATGAAACAGATGTGTCAGACTCTGTGGTATTCTATATTTCACGTTCACTAGGATATACCGTGCTCGAGTCGACATATGAATGGAAGTAACCATTGTTAATTGATAATACGTCATTGATATATCTAAATGACGAGTTAAAGGCCACAGCAAGTGTTTTCTTCTTCTTATGTACAAGTTTTTGAATAAATTCTTATTCATATGAATATAAAAATAGGTCTGCTTATAAAGGAGCACAATTGGTATCCATGGGAATTCCGACAGATTATTGGGAGACCTGATCTCCAAAAACTACACAAGTTTTGTCAATTTGAAATTCAAGCATCATTTTAATATCAACTTTGGAGTACTTGTGTGTACAATCAGTTTTTTTTAATAAAATAGTTTTGCAAATGATCAAGGACAAGGTAAATAAATCCACGAGTCCTATTTTTATTGAAAACGCAGCTGTCTATGATGTCAAAAAGACTGGACTTTAATTTATTGTGGAGAATGGTTGTATGAGGTGTTGAAAAGTCGTATGTTTTAATGTAATGTTTTTTGATTTTGGTGATGTTTTTTAATTTCAGATTTTCTAAAAGTTCATTGGAGTTTTTAAGTATCCACATCTTATTTACACCACTTCTCGAATGTTTTGTAGTACAGTACTCCTGAAGTCTCTCCTTCACTCTGTTAATATTTTAGTAAGGAGTAAAGAAAGAGGCTTGGTAAAACATTTACTTGAACCCCCTATGTATCTTTGTTTGTGGGGATTTAATGTAGGTTAGGAATTCAGTATAAGTAATGGTTATCAAATTCAATTTGTTTTTGAGCGTATTTAAAAGAATATCTAAAACTACATATGATTTTGAAGAATTTCCTCCTTAGGAAGGGAGCTATGGGTATAAGTTGGATTACCACTTGCAGAATTACATTCCAGCTCCTCTTGAATACAATTAAAATAATGAGCCTTTCAAACAAAGACATATAAAATACATGGAAACTGCCTTGAAATATAAGCGATATTTGGGCTCGGGTCGAAAACGTGATAGAGGGCTCGGCAAGCCTCGCCCTCTACCACGTTTTCTTACCCTCGCCCAAATATCGCTTATATTTCAAGGCAGTTTCCATGTATTTTGTTTGGGTATTTTGTTTATCCTGCAACATATTTTTACGTGACCTCCAAAACGAGCTATTTTCAATCGATTTAGGTACATCTCCTCTGCAGTTGAAACTACGCCATGGCGTAAACATTGGAATATTCATGACGTCACAATGCCTTTCGAACGTCGGAATACATCCACGAGGCTTTATTAGGGCATTGACCGAATAAAGCTTTGGTTACCTTTATTAGGTCAATGCAAGGGGTAGTTGCAGGATAAAATGTTGTTACCTGCTTTGTCAGCTGCTTTCAGGATGCTTTCTTGTAAGTTACATCATTTCTGGCCAAGTTCTTAAGAAGAAGATTTTTAAAAGATGCCACAAGTTATCTCAAATATTTAAGTATCTTCCCTTAAAAGAGGTCTTGGTTTTTCATTTAAATAAACTTGAATTCCCTTTACCCAAGGATGCTTTGTGGCAAGTTTGGTTGAAATTGGCTCAGTGATTGTGGAGAAAAAGTTGAAAATGTGAAAAGTTTACAGATTGCATAGAGACTGACGGACGCCGTACACTTTTCGATCAGAAAAGCTCACTTGAGCTTTCAGCTCAGCTGAGCTAAAAAAAAAAAAGATTTATAAAGTGGGAAAATCGTTAATTGTCATGCTACAATCTATAGACACAAATGTAATAAATCTGATCTTTAATTGACAGGTATTTTCCTCCGCAGTTTGTGATAGTGAATGTTCGTCAACAGCCGGATACTGTTTACAACTATCATCTGGAGTAAACTACTGCAGAAAAAGTAAGCCATTTGGAAACTTAGATTTGCCAAAAATAAGAAATAATTCAGAAATATAAACACTCAAAAGTCATAGTAATTTCTTGTACTTTACACAATTTTAAGACCTTGATTCATCTATGATAGAACAGTGCAGTCATTATTCAAATGATTACACGTGTATTACGTGTAAATGCAACCTCTTGCATTCATTTGGCATGTATCAATATTTTATTTAATGCACTTTTGTTACAAATTTTATATTCAAATTTATTAGAAAAAAATTAAACTAATGTCTTACAAAAATTACCAATGTTCATTCAAATCATGCATTAAAGATATACACGCTTTAACTTGCGTCAGTTAAAAATAAAGTTGGAAGTTTATTTATTTTGTTTACCAAATAAAGTTACGAAAATATTGTAAATTACACAATTGGAAATGAACGCATTATAAAGATCTCAAATTATAATTATTTATTATCCTACTAGGAAAGTAATGCCTCTATTAAATTCATGCATCATGTGACACAGTCGCTACTTTTAGATTGATAAACAAAAATGGCGTCAAGAAAACGAGGTAGGCCGTTTGGTATACAAAATAACTTTTGACATGGATGGCATACGTTTTATGCTTAAAGATATTTATTTTTGAAAACAACCAGTATTAACCATCTACTCTGTAATGACAGATATTAACTTTTATTCAAAATCGTAGTCAAAATGCAACGTACCTCGTTGTCTATGATTTCCCGCGGACATTCGTGTCTATATAATGTTTACGCAATTCCTTCATCAATATTCATGAATAAGCTGAATTCTTAATTGCAGATCTTGCTTAATTGTTTTGTAATTACAACGTCTTATTTAGTAAAACTTTGTGGAAAGTAATTATTTTTTATTACACATCATGTTTTTCAAATCATTTAATCATTTTGTTTCACACACACACACACACACACACACACACACACACACACACACAAATCGCGTTTATATAGCGTGTATATCTTTAAGAAATGAATGTTTAATCGTCAATTACAGAGAATCCTACTTGTCCGACAAACTACAGGTTTTCGGCTCCCCTGAATTTTTGCTATCTTGTCGTCACCACACCTGCAGACTTTTTAACTGCCAAGGAACACTGTGAAAGCTTACATTCAAGGTTGGCTGTTCTTCCAACGATGGAATACATAGACTATTTAAGAGCAGGTACGTTTATTACAATGATTTTTTTGAATGTATCTACATTCCAAGTTGAAGACCCTGGTTATAATAGGGTTTGTTAAAATTTGACACTGTGGACTAACAAAATGGTTTCTCTAAGTTAATTATTAAATTTTTTGATACTGTTAACTATAAATAATTTTCGTTTTTTTTTCATACAATTTCTTGTAACTTAAATTTCAGTATACAAGTTGAAGCATGACAAGAATCCAGTAAAAACAATTAGTAACCACTTGTGTATATTTCTCTTGGTAGCTGATTTGTATTATAGCAAATGTAAATTTATTGAAAAACGTTAATTTCAGATCTAAATTTTGTTTCATTTTTGGATAATTTACTAAAAAGACGTCAATGGTAACCTAACAGCAAGACTTTATGATAAACGTGATGACTTCATCTTTTCTAACGCCATCTTCCCTTATTTATGAAGCAATATACCTTTATTATATACCCAACTGTTTGTCACTCAGTTTTACTGTTGAATTTATGCAATTTATGACGGTGTGATCCGACGTTCCGGATCACCACACTGTGGTTTTCTGAATCCATATCACCCCTCTCTAGCTGAAACTGATGACGTAGTACACAGATAAATGACGTTTTTATCCTCGCGCTTCAAAAAGTTCCTTGAAAAAATGGTTTGTTTAATGTATAAAAGTTATGTAATTTATCCAAAAAGTTACCTTTTATTACATTTTGCTAGTTGTAAAGGGATATATAATAAATTTATCATTATAACAGTAACGTGATCCGAAGAGCCGTATCACGTCTCGTTGACAGGCGCGGATCATCAGATCAAACTCGACGCTTCGCGTCTCGTTTGATCTGATGATCCGCGCCTGTCAACTTGACGTGATACGGCTCTTCGGATCAAGTTACTGTTATAATAATATATATTTATTTATCACCTGCATATTGGGTTTACCTATCTCAGTAATGCGAGACTGTTGATATTATATTAGCAATATACCATTATTACTTGCATATGGAGTTTATGTCTCCCAGTTGATTTGATACGAAAGAGCATGCTCTATGTATCTTTTCTCAAACAAGGCAAGCCATTGACAAAAAGTTGATGATACAAGGATATCAACATTCTCGTTTAAGGTCATCATTTTGCAAGTTCTGTGGTCGATACAATGAACCTGTTAGCATATACAATTTATTGTTAGGTCGAATGTTGACTGGCGTTTTACATAAAATATTAATCCATTATTTTCACACTTAATTGTATTCGGATTTTTCCGCTTGCCCGATCATGACCAGGAGCACACGTCGGGTGTGACCGGTCTACAGGAGATACCTTCTCCTCCATAGCACCTGGTCCCACTTCTAATAATTTTAGAGGTCCATGTTTGCTCTGCTTCCAGTTTGTATTGTTCCGATGGACTTTTGAGCGTTATCTTCTTATTTCATTTAATATTTTTCTAATTTTCACCTGACAGAAAGGACGGGTGGTTTCCTGAGTAGCCTGAGGTACATGGTTGGAGGTCAGTGGGATATGACTGCTGGACAATGGCGATGGTTGGACGGAAATTTGATTTTTGCTAATATCGATATTTCAAAATGCCGTATAACTCTAAATGAAGGAGTCATCGCTTGGGAGAACAAGTACGGACTGATGGATATTAGTTCTACAAACCAATTGGAGTTTTTATGTGAGAAAGTTCTGCATTAGGATCTGGATTCTGTGTTTTTGTGCTGTTTCTATAGATTTTTTCGTTGAATACTTTAATGAAATGTAATTTCCAGGAAACGGTTTTGTTCTTTTATCAAAATGTACAATTAACACTTTCAATGTGTTTAAGTTTTCTTGCCTCTAGTTGATCATGATGTTAACTTGGACTGGCGGAAATTAATTTTTCGTTTAAAGTCATCTATAAACTTTGAAACCTAATTACGAGGAAGGAGGGATAAAAGTTATACAAACGAAAATTCCAGAGATGAATATTAATTCATTAACATGAATTGAAGTACTCTGTACTGTAAATATTTTTGCATCATGTGGGCTCATTGTTTAATGTTCAAATTCAGTAAACTTGTTAGTGTAAATAGAAGGCTCAGCTCAAAACTACCTCACAGAAGGTCCATTGTTGTTTAAACATACGAAATGCAGTTTTAAGTTGATAGTAAAAGCACAGCGAAACAGAAACGTAAGCAAATGCCTTTTTTCCTTAAAGGCAATTTTCTCCTAAAAACTAGTAGTTTAGTAGTAGTGCTACTTGTTTTTGTTTTTCTATTTCCTTTGTTTTTATGACTTCTTAACTTTTTTCTTTGTACTGAGGAAGGGACAGGTCGTCCCGAAAATTTGACAATTATTATTGTTCGTGTCGTTGGTCATTTTTAGTGCTTTATATAAATTTCCATCCGTGACCTTGTATCTACTTAGTAGATCCAACACTTAGGATATACAGTGTTGTTGGTTTTTAGTGCTTTATATATATATATATATATATATATATATATATATATATATATATATATATATATATATATATATATATATGATTGCGCCCATGACAAAAGGGCCTTATGGCAATTTTTACACATTTTAAGTTTTTCATGGATATTAATAGAGCAAGGTTAGAAGTTGCCAAATCTGAATTTTTATGGCTCTACGTCAACTCTAAGTAGGTTTTTTCTTCATTTTTATCAATGATACTTTAACAGGTAAACAATGACGTCATTTTACTTTCGCACCAACGTCAAAAGTTTTCAGAGTGAACATGGCTTTCACTTTGCATTGTAATGTTACTACGGTAATAAATGTATGTTATTGAGCTTTTCCAGAAACATTTTTGAGTCATTGTCTCTTTTAATAATTGTATAATATGATAATAAATAGTTGTATTAACTATTATCCATCATGCAGTGATGTATAGAATTATGAGTGTTTGTTCGTTTGTTTGTTTTATATTTCACTATGCTGGAATGTCAGGAAAATCAAGCGGCTTCTGTTCAATATCAATTTATTCTCTCAAAACCAAAGTATTTATCTTGTGTAATAATCGTTTGAGAAACCTGTAAAATTCACTCGAAAATCGTCTCATTTTAAGCATGGCTTTCGATAGGACAAGATGTCAATTTTTATTTTTTTTTGGGGGGGGGGGGGGGGGGGTGAATCCAGTATAAATGATATCTCTTTCAAAATGTGAAGTTAAAAAATATTTCAAAAAAATTCTCGGGAACAACAATAAAATAGATGCTGGTGGGTAGTGAAAATTTGTTGTTTTTTTGTTTTTGTTTTCTAAATATAATTAGACAGAAAATTTGTGAAATGTAGTGAGTTACCGTATACGCTGTACAACAATTTAAGGACATTAAGTTGATACACTGCATGTTAAGCAATATTCGATAAAAAAAAATTTCAAACAAAAAATCAGAAGGACTTCTGCCCGCATGTGGTAACAAAACTTTTTTTTTAAATTGAAATGATACACATTTTTCCAGTCACAGCAAGAAAAATTTTGGAATAATTAATTTTAAGTTTAATTTTAAGGTTGATTAATTATAAACAAATGGATGAAAAATAACTCACATGCATTAATGAAAGGAACAGATCCAGGTTGACCAGTAGTTGGATTGTTTGGGGGGGGGGGGGATTAAATGTTAAATGACAGAAACATGCCAGAACCATGCAATACTTGTAGTTAACATGAGTTTAATAGCATACGAGGGTTGTCGTTTTTTTAAAAATCTTCCTACATTTTAGGTGTGCAGGGGGGGGGGGGTGCCTTCCCACCACCAACCCCATAACCTCCAAATACGTCATTTGGTTAGGTTTGAAATAATATTGAAATAATTCCTCAATTTATTTTTGCACTTGAACTCTCTCCTTACGTACATATATATGAGCAGAGTCATTTTCAAAACAAACACGATCATGAGCTCCACATGCCTGGAACTGGAAACTTAACTGCTATCAAATCTAGTTAATCATGAGAAAAATTGCATCCTAAAATAACGATTTTGTTTGATTTTGTAAAATCAAATGGTTTTAGAAGAACATGTATACACTGGGTATTAATAGATATCGGGTATTTTATTATCATTTCAACAAATTTTATCCGAACTTTGAATGAAATCAACATGTCATTTTTTAAAAATAATATCAAATAGATTTTTTAAAGAAATACATCATAAATAATTATATATATGTTGTCGTAATGAATCAATGACATGCAGATTAATTAATAGATTTTTTTCGGCTGGGGGGTGGGTGTAAAAATTAATTGAAAGTTTTATATATCCAGTCATTTAAATGCGACTGGTTCATAATATTCCTTGACTGGCTGAGTTTTTAAATGACAAATTTTTACGATGTGGCACACATTTAGGTACATGTAAACATTGTTAAGTGATGGTGTGTGTAGAATCCCCCCCCCCCCCCCCCTATTTCTCGCGGCTTCTTTATCGTATGAAATTCTAATGTTATTGTTTTCAAATGTTATTGTATATGAAGTTTTAATAAGAAAAAGAGTTTTAGATTGATAATAGAACTGTAATGACATACAGTGCTGAGATTCTATGAATGACAAGGATTACATATATTTGACTTTTAAGTGACTAAAAACTGCAGATAAAGCTAAAAACTCTGAACTTTTGTATGTACAACACGAGTACCAAAATGTTATATTTTCGAGTTACTGAAAATAAATAGACAGCAAAAGAAAAAAAAAGAGATAGATATTTCTTTTCATAATACGATATTGTTGTGTTTTTTTGAAAATTCGCCTTTTCATTAAAGTTTCACATTTCACATTGCATTAATAAACTGGATTTAATGTAACATCTCTCTCTCTCTCTCTCTCTCTCTCTCTCTCTCTCTCACATCAGGTATACATACATGTAAACTTTTTTTTAGCTAGAAAAATTAGAACAATTTTATTTCATTCGGTAGTTTTTGTTTGTTTTCAAGTACTTACATCGGAAGTGGCAACAACAAAAATAAGACGAAACAATTTTTTTTTTAATTTTATTTTATTTAAATTTATGATCATTATTACTAAAAAAAAAAAAAATTAAAATTCAAGTTATTTTAAAAAATAATTTCATGTTAAAATAAATAGATGCACATGTAACAGATTTAAAAAATAAATGAAAGTCTGGTTCAATATAGCAACTATTTCCTATTCTTTATTCTATATTTTTTTCTCTTTCACTTTGACACCAGCTAGTTCCATGAACTTTCAAAAATACTTTTAAAGAAAATATAAATATAATACTTACAATTAAAACGTTTTCTAACTGATGATAAGTAAGATTTTAAAAAATATATTTTAAACTACGGGAGCAAATTTGTATGAGTTTGTTGATTTTGATAAAAAAAAGTCCCTCTCTGGTACCTCTCTTGTATCTCGCTTGTCAGAGTTACCTCTCTTGTTTTTATTTATAGCTCTTAAAAATAATATCACGTCTGTCACTCGTTCGTACTTTTGCTAGATTTGTGAAAACGTACAAGAATACTGTTCTTTTCTGTTGGAAGAAGTGTGATCAGTTTCAAATTTTTGGCAATTAAAGCATTTTACAACAAAAATTTATGCACGATGTACCATTGCTTCAATGTTTATATGATCGATGTGTTGAGAATGGTGGGGCGGATCTTATACAGGAAAACGATTTCCTCTGCAATATTTTGATAATATACACGTGTCTAACAAATAACTTCAATTTGTCTATATAGCAAAATCGCATTCGTTCATCCATATTCAATTATCCAGAAAATCACCTTGTCTGAAGCTTCTATATACATGTATAGGAAATGCATATAGCCCAGATCAGAGACAAAAAAAAGCTATGTACAATAACATGTAGTAAAGAAACGGGTCTCGAATAAAATTCTAAATATTTTAATTAATATCAGTGGACTAGAAGATTAAGACGTGAATTAAAAAGATATAAATGAAAATAAATAATTATTTCAATATTGAAACAACGACAAAAGTGAGCTAGACGTGTCAAAACGTAAAACACGTGGATAAAAAAATCTGCGTCGACGCTCACCGTCTGCAACGTCATATCTTTATGACGTTATTTCTCTGTTTTAGCAAAATTGCCATAAGGCCCTTTTGTCATGGGCGCAATCATATATATATATATATATATATATATATATATATATATATATATATATATATATATATATATATATATATATATATATATGTATGTATGTATGTATGTATGTATGTATATGTATATATATATATATATACATTTGCAAATGTTTTCTTTTATATAACACTATTAATAGCAACGCGTATCTATATCCGTATAAACACGGGTTCCTTGCGTCATAAACGTTCGACGTAATTTCTCAGTGACGTCATAAAGGGTCGACGCGCAATCAATGGATCAAATACGTGCCGTTGAGTTTGAAAAATAAAACATTTCACGCGTTAAAGATTGTAATCAGGAAAATATATAATATGAATAAGTCATAAATGTAAATATAAGTAATAATGTATCATTTTTAAACATCTATCGGGAAATAAATACGGGTTGGTACGAGATCAAATTTACCATAAAGCCCTTCGGGCTTTATGGAATTTGATCTCGTGATCAACCCGTATTTATATCCCGATAGATGTTTAAAAAATGATACATTATTTCTTATATATATATATATATATATATATATATATATATATATATATATATATATATATATATATATATATATATATATATATATATATATATATATATTAGGGATGTCAAATCGGTCAATTTTTGATAATAGGTTACTCGGACGTTTTTCCGATCGAGTACCCGGGTACTCGGTAAAAATACAAGTGTGTTAATTTTCTTGAGCCCCGTTAAATTCCGCTAAACCCCAAAGCTGTTTTTATCACGTTTATTAATGTATATTAACATCGATTCCAACGTAAATGCTTTTTGGTACTAAATGTATTTATCAAATAAACACAAAAGACACAATTAATACATCAAAAATTACAAATGGTTTACGGATCTTGTTTAGGATCTATTTCATCAAAAGGAGGACAATCTGATACGCAGGTATGTTATTATTAGACTAGCCAAAGAGAAGGAACGGACGTTGTCGGGATTGCTAGTCTAATATTCTGGTAAGTTTAGTGTATACAGGGGAAACAATTTCATATGTTGATTGTTTCCCCCATAGACACTTAACTTACAACGCAAACTGACTTTCAACATTTATTTTGAATCTTTAGTTATTTCTAAATATTTCGTCACTTTTGAAGTGGGTAGCGGCATTTCTATGCATGTCCGATTTCGCTGCGTATATTAACTAAATAATTTGAAAATGATTTAAAGATAATAGACCATCGATGTTCACTGAAAACAATGAAGCCATCCAAAAATTAAGGACCACAATAGGTGAGAACAGCTGGGTGATTGATCACTAATTACTATATATACACAGCCACAGGCGATAATGGGTGTTTTACTGGTGTAGAGGACTACACGCTATAATTACCGTATGCATATTTAAGTTAATTTTTGATAAGTTTTTGATAAAAATAAGTACTTTGAAATAAGAAAAAATACACATCCGAGTAACCGAGTACCATTTTTAGTATTCGATACTCGGACGTTCGATGAAAGTTCTAAAAGTTTTGGGGTTATATGTGACCAAACAGTTACTTATTCACACCTATTGTTCTATACCTAATTATCAAATGTGTGCAAAAAGGGAACTCACCGGAAAAGCAGTTCATGTTAATATGATAATTGTTTGGTAATTCAGCACATGTAATCATACTTATCCATGCCTCACCGCGCACAAGGTAGTGTACTGTTACTCAGACAATGGAAATACCTGTATTTGCTTAAAAGTGTTCAAAAGCAGCTATGTTTAAACTAGCTTTTAAATGTCCATAGTGCAAATAGTAATAGTTGCAGACTTGCAAATTTTTGTGTATTCTAAATAAAATGCCGACTTGTAAAAATTTGCATTAAAATAGCTTCAGATAGGTCTTTAAAACGGTTTATCTATAACCTTTGATCCGATAATGAGCAATCAATCAAATTAAAATAGTTCTTCAAGCTCAAGTACGTCATAACGTGGAGGTATCCCATACTACCTTAATGATTAAATAAATGTTTTAGTGGCCCTTTGAGATTTACTTTGTGAATATTTATCAAAACATAGAAATATCAAGTAAAAAATATTTTAGCAAAATATTATTATCATAAGTGAATAAGTAAAATTCATATGAATAAAAATTGATAAATCATTATGGAAATGAATACACATCATGTTATAATAGATATTACAAACTATGAAACACAACCTTTAATATATCTATGGCTGATTTAAACGATATTTATTCAGAATACTTCATAGACCGGACAACCGGCATACAAGGCCTATAAATACCCTCTTTATAATTTAATGATTATAAATTATAGATCTATGACTAGATGGAAAATCAAGATAGTGTATTTTTTAATAGTCAGCTGAAAATTTCTTAGTAACTTTGCATTCCTTCAAAAAAGTCGCATGTCATTCACATTATCACAGTTGTGTATTTTCATTAGCTGAGACAGTTTTGCATTCGTTCACTTAAATATGACGTCATACGTTAGAACCTGATATTTATATAAAATAAGTGATTTACGTCATTTGTTTTCCCCATTAATGAGAAACGCTAATATGAGTTATTTGTAACTAATTAAATGTGGAAGAAACATACCGTCCCTTAAAAAAATCGATAATCTAGTAAATATTTCGAAACAAATATTAGAGAGAGAGACCAAATTTGTTGAAAGAATTAGAACAAACAGGGATAAATGTTCATACAAGGTCAAATATTTTACATAACCAAAGACCTTCACTTCTTAAAATCAAAATGTAAAAAACCTTAAACCAGTGAAGGCAGCACTGCATTCAAATGGATATAAAAGATACACTGTTTGTGGTAGGTTTCCTACATATCAGTTTTGGAATGAACGAGGAGGTCATAACCTCTAAAGGTCATTATTGGCCTTGGGGGATATCACAAACCCTTCAAATCATGGGCCGAAAACAGTGTACACGAGAGTGTCAGATGAGAATTTCATGCCAGGCCGTGAATTATAAGGCGGAGACCCTTCAGTGTGAAATACTAAGCAGCACGCCTAACAACTTAACAGACCTAGCTGATAACAACAGTTACGAATACATAGCAATGTCAACACAGACAACGGTAAATATTTTGTGTCAATTATTGTGAAAAAATATCTCCCTTGTTCGAAGCATTTCAGTATGGAAGATCATTAAATGATTTAGTTTGGTAGATCATTTAATGATTTAGTTTTATAGACCATTAAACATTGTTAAATGAAAAAATGTGTGGCAAGTTACCAGATGTAAAATTTGGCTCTCTGCTTGCGTAAAGCCAATAATTTCGTAGTTTCTTTAGCGAACACGGAGTTCCATTAAGTTGATATTAGTTCCACTGAATAGATCTGTTAAAACCTTAATACCAGAATAACTCATGTCATGAATGTAGTAGTGAGTTGAATTTGGAATGAAATACCGGTAAGAGTAAAGGGAGAGGGTTAATCTTCGAGATGGGTTACATTTGTATATCACATCCAATCAGTTAACTGAAAAATGACTGGAAATTGACTGAATGGCATAGCTCTCCCATTCAGTCAACTTTCCAGATCATTCAGTGAACATTCATTTACTGAATGGCTCAGTTCAGCTTTTATATGTTTAAATACTCATTTATTACGTTAGAGCACAAAAAAGATCAAAGTTATCTTGACTGTAATTATAAGCAAGAGCTGCAAATTTACTTAGTGTAAGTTTTACGGTCGATACAATGATCTTGTCAGCACATACAACCTATCATTGAGTCAAATGCTGACTGACGGTTTTCATACTAATTGTTAGACCATTATTCATACACTGAACTGTCTACGGATTTTCCCCGTTTTTTTTTTTTCGATCATGACAAGTAGCACACGGCTGGTGTGCCCGGTCGGCAGGGAATGCTCACTCCTCCATGGCACCTGATCTCATCTCTAAATTTTGAAATCTGTGTTTGCGCTGCTCCAAATTTGTATCGTTTCATTTGACTTTCGAGATTGAATACTGTTCGTTATCTTCATATTTCATTAGTGAAAAGTTAAGCCCACTACTGCCAAACCGCTATAATAAGCCAAAAGATAAATAATGCTGTTGAAATAATTTTAATTTCCCCTTTGATTACAACATTAACGTTTCAAAGACAGATATCAAACTATTCACAACCTTTAATTTACCTGAAGATAATGAGTTTTAAATTGACTAAAAATAAAATAAAATAAGATGAAAACATTCACGATATATATTTGTTTGAAACATATACGTATTTTTTACATGAAAGTGAATTTATGTTCATTGTTCATAAACGAAGACATATCCTTACGAATAAACTTTTTTTTAGTTGTTACTATGAAATTTCTTTGACAAAATGTTGCCAATGTAATGGTTTGGACCGTGAATATCGGCCTGAATAGCTTAGTATTTAGAGCACCTGACTAGTGAAGCAGGGGTCCCGGTTTCGATTACCCGATCGAGTAAGAGATAACCTCTTTAAAAAAAATATAGCTGTCTGTCCCTGTGCCATTTATTTTTATTCTGTTTTCTAAAGAAAAGGTAATAACCCGAACGATATTGTTTTTTCCAAGGATACATAAATATCAAATTCGGAAAAATCATGTGTTCGGTAGTAGATAAATGAAAGTATTCTTCAGATTTCACATTATTTCTTTTAAAAATGAGTTCATATATACTAGTATTTTGGTCGGACTGCGGTCATTGAATTCTAATGAGCTTTACGCAATATCCATTATTGCAAAGAAAAAAAAATTAAAAAAAACTAAAAAATTATAAAATTGAATGGAAAATTCTGCATGTTATAAAACAAACAACGTTTAATTTTACAGGTGTTTTCCTCTTCAGCGTGCAACAGTTCGTGTGGTTCGACTTTCGGTCTGTGCGTCCGACTGTCGTCAGGATTAGACTATTGCATAAATAGTAAGATTTTCTTATTTCTGAATCATTACTTAAGTAGATATATTTAAATTTATGAAAGAACAAAAACACAAAATCACAATCTGAAAATAATAAAAAAGCTTCATGTTTTTTTTTAATTATAAAGTAAGTATTCCTCCCACAGAATTTTAGAGACAGAGGTAAAAATTGTTGAACAGCATCTCTAAAAGGTTCAACAGTTTTCTTAAATGAATTATCAGGACAAAAAGAAAGGGGAGAAAATATTTTTTCGATTTATTTTGATGTAGAATGTATTTTTTTGTGGTAACAGAATATCGAACCTGTCCATCAAACTACCGCTACTCGCCTGCCCTGAACTTTTGTTATCGTCCTTTTGCAACACAATTAGACTTTGCCACCGCCAGGAGTCACTGTGAAAGTCTAGGGGACCGTCTGGCTGTCCTTCCAACAATGGCACATGTAAATTTTATCAAAGGAGGTATTTTAAATTAGTAGAACTTAACAAAAAATGGTTAAAGTAAAATATAATAATAACAATAATCCAGAGTTTATGATATAAGATAATAATGTAAAAGTTTGAAAGCTTTATTAAAGTTAAACAAATAAATTTCTTTCTTATCTTCCTTGTAAACTAAACGTAATCGATTATTAATGCAAAACATTTCCATGAGTATTTAAAACTGTCCAAGTTTTGGGGAAAAAACCACATAAGGTTGGAATTTATTCCATGACACCTAATCTAACCTCTGATGATTTTAAATGTCCGTATTTGCTCTCGATTTGTATTGTTCAATGGACTTTGCGTTATATCCATATTTCATTACTGCTGAATTGCTATTAAAAGATGGAGTTGAGAATGTTTGCCTTGGTACCAATGCAATATTTATATAGAAGTACAGAAATAACAATTATTTACCTTTTCTATGGAATATTATTATAGAGAAACTGAGTGGACACCTGGATGGTCTGAAGTATTGGTTGGGAGGTCAATGGGATTTTGCTGCAGGAGACTGGCGATGGTTGGACGGAAGTTTGATATTTAATTTCATTGATATATCATTATGCCGCATTCTGAAAAATTTTGGTGCCATCCTCTGGGAAAAAAAATATAATCTAATGGACAGATTGCCTTCAAGAACTGAAAAATTCTTGTGTGAAAAAGTGTTGGATTAGAACTGAATTTTTCTTCACAGAATGAATTGTGTTGCTGAGAAGTTTCTGTTTACCTTCTGCAATATAGAATGACAAATGATCATTAAGGTTATATATATATATATATATATATATATATATATATATATATATATATATATATATATATATATATATATATATATATATATATATATATAATCCATTTCTGGCAAGCGCTTTGCCATATTAGGCTCGTTTTAGTGTAGGAGGAGCTTAATATGGAGAAAGTGCTTGCAGTAAATGTGTTACTCCAAGGGTAAAACAACCGGTCATTATTCCGATATTGATTTCTCATCAGCATTACTTCCAAGACGGCGACTGAAAAAGACTTAAAGTCTATCAGCAATAGCAAAGGAGACACTTCGAAATCTGAACACTTATTTCGATTTTATCTGAAATTAAATGCTTTGTTTTATATAATGGAATATCACATTTGTCCTTTAAACTACCTTTTCTCAGCTACCCGAGCTTTTGTTATCGTTCTGTTACAACACTGGGAAACTTTGCCAACGCTAAGAGACACTGAATGATTAAAAGACGAACTGGCTGTCCTTTCAAACATGGAACACGTAAATTATATCAAAGGTTTGTTCATATCGTGTTCGATATCCTGACTGTAATTATGAAGAGGCAGTACTTGTCAGTACTTGTCACTTGTCAACGAGATCCAGTCATGTCGAGATGTATAGGTATCAATTAAGAAATTACGTTATTCAGTGAACATGGCGTTATGAATAGCAATTGCTCTATTGGCATATTCCATGATGCGGTATAGCAGCAGATGTCAAGAATATCAGAGGATATCCTGGCCTGCATGAGGGCATGGGTGCTTGTCTCTAGTGAAGAAAAATATGACAATAAAATAAGTAAACCTGATTAATAATAATTTATCCACTTTATCTCCAATAAATCACATACAATATATATGCTATTTCCTTATTAAGCATAGTTCCGTCTTCAAATTCTTTTTTGTTTTGATGCTGTTGTGACGCGCCATGACGTCATCGTCATCGAAACTATGAATAACAATATTATGAAAAAAGAGAATGTTTTTACATTGATTTAAACTTAAGAATGATTTAAACTTAAGAATGTTTTTGTTATGTTTCTTTAAATTCTTAAAATTCTTTTCAAGAGTTAAAACGTTCTTGAAATAGATATACTATTACAAAAAGTTCGCTTTGTCTGAACGTAGAAAAACCCTAGCGTGAAGAGTTATCGTTCTATGCAACAATATGCATAAAATGAACAAATAAATTAAAGATATAGAGCTCTGTTTAATTTGTAGAAAGATTTATTTTACAATTAAACACGTTGACTAAAATTATTATTTTTTAAAAATTGAACACACTTCAGTAATCTTAATCATTTTAAATTTCTTTTTTCCAGGAGGATTCCATTAAAAACTTTTAATTTTATTTCTTTTACACACCATTCCATATTTATTTTCAATAGTGAAATACTGTAATTTGTTTATTGAATAAAAGTGATATTCTCTCACAGTGTGAAGGGATATCAAAATGGTATTCTCTCACAGTATGAAATGATATCAAAGTAAGTAAAAAATAATTTATGGCCTGTCATAAGATAGAGATAGTAACTAACCATCTTGATTGAGCTAAAACTGCAAATTTCTTCCCAAATATGTTGCTAAAATCCATGCTATGTAATGTTTTCAATCTCACAACTGCTAAGCTATGACGTCTCAACCGCTCAACTATGACGTCAAGCCTATGACACTGTGTTAAGAAAAGACAGAGGCAAAGGGAAAATCAAAGAAAATGTAGTAAACAGAAAATTCAATGTTTTGTATATGAATATGGAATTTATTCCACTCGTGAGACAGAATTTTTTTTTATATTTTCACTCGTGCTTCGCACTCGTGAAAATATAAAAAACTCCTGTCCCACTCGTGAAATAAATTCCATATTCATCTACAAAACATTGAATATCCTCTAGATATACTTCTGAATGTGTTGTATAAGTAGTGTAGCTTGTACTGCGCCAGTGTAAGAAACGAAATGCACTTATAACAGAAGAAGTTGCGTTCATGGTGCTATGAACGCAATTGGTGAGTGCAGGTTCATAGTGGAGAAAACAGAGCGTATGCAAATATAACAAAATGACTTGACTAGATGAGAAAGAAGTTGGTGTATCTCGACAAAAACCAGAAAATTATCTTGACTTGAAGAGAAAATTATCTTGACCTGACGCGATGTCTTATGTTGACAAAAATTATGCTCACTCTTCCATGGCAACTGATCCCACCTCTGATGTTTGAGAGGTCCGCATTTGCTCTACTTCTGATTTGTATGGTTTGAATGGATTTTTGAGCTTGAATACTGTTCGGTATCTCCATATTTCATGTGGATATCAGGGTTCTAATTGGCGACTAATTTAGTCGCCATGGCGCCTAAAAATTATGATTGGCGACCATTTTAAATTTACTTGGTGTTCGTCAAATTACTGAACTATAAATATTTTCAAATTTTTCTTTATAAAGAGCAGAAAAGAAGTTTAAAAGTTAGAAACTTCAAAGTGACATGTCTCTTTATATTGACTAATATCATTTTTTAATTTGATTTCTAAGAAAAATTTACCCGGCGACTAAAATTTTTCATTGGCGACTTTTTTTTTTTTTTTTTTTTGATTAGAAGCCAGTTTTAGAAGTCACATAGAGGCCTTGATGTTATAAATTTGCCACAAAAAAATACAGTAATTCTAAAAGAAAAAAAATAAATTAGTATTCAAAATCTAGAAAACAAAATATTTAATCTAAGCTTAATAACAAATCAAAAGCTAAATATTGCAGTTATTATGTTTATGTTATTCAAGTATAACGACCATATTATGTACCAAATAAATGAATGGTTCGATATTTTTAATCGCGTCCTATATTTTAATAAAGAGAGAGTCAATGCATATTTTCACGAAGAGATTTTTATGAAGTTCAAAGTACTTTTTACAATATCTTGAATACACATGCGCTGCCCATAGACTTCAATGTAAAATTCAAGGTGCAATTAATTGGACATTAATCAATTTTTTTTAAAAATTCCTTTGGTGAAGTAATTTTGTTTAACACCTTCAAAATGCTACAATGATTAAAAATATCGGACCATTCATTTATTAGCTACAAAATGTGGTCGTCATACATACCTTAAGTTTAAATTTGCTAAAAAAGATATATATATATATATATATATATATATATATATATATATATATATATATATATATATATATATATATATATATATATATATATATATATATATATATATATATAGATGCTGTAAACATAAGTAACATTGCTAATCACGAAAAGGTTCATTCTTGCATTTGATCATACATGTATTTTAAGATGAAGTCTAGGCCCTGTATTTCCTACAAATATATACTAACTGTTGCATCCAAACTTTCAATATAAACAATCTACAGTGTCTTTATATTGATGATCAAATTCTACTAAGTGTTCTTGTGTTCTTGTTCACCCTCTTTTTTAAACTTAAATTCACCTGGACACATCATTACTGTTGATGTAAATATAGTTTAAAGTGACGACTTGACGGCAATCATTTTAAAGGTCCAAAATTTAGAGATCCCTGATTTTTCAAATAGAAACAGAACTTGATTCTTATCATAATTCAGTCGACGAGTATACCAAACGACAGACTAAATATGAAAGGAAGACCCTGCTATGTGGTATATAAAACTTTAGATGTACATTAAGTATCATGTTATAAAATTAAATGGCTAAATGCGTTATCTCTCTGTGGAATGGAAATTACTTAAGAAGAAGAAAGACTACATAAACAATATGAGATGGTTCCATTTGGCAAAGAAAATGTAGTCTTTGTTAGTGAAACTCATTATTACTAGATTCTGAAAGAAATTAATTCCTTTCAAAGGATGAAATTCTTCAAAATCACATCAGTTTCAAAAGCCCAGTCAACGGAAGTAAAGTTCAGTCACCGTATATACTGGATTCCAAGAACTTCTCTATAAATCCTCACAAACATAGAAACATTGCAGAGTTCAGTAGATTTTCTATAAGACCCCACAAAAATATCAGCTGCTGTGAAAGAGACATTGTTTCAAAATTAATTCAAGATGTTCAACGTAAATATGGATTCCTGAAAACTTTTTTGAAAATTTTAAAATCCCAGTTTCCCCAAATTCAAAGCATAAAAACTTTCACCTTTAAAAGCAACTCTGTAACTACTAAATTTCTTTGACAGGCATGGTCACAGATTTTTATGAACTTAATACAATTATTGCTGTTTTTGAAATCAATACTATGATTTAGACACCTTAGGAGTACAATATTTAACGACCCAAAGGGCCAGAAATTTTCCTGATCTGTATTTAGTCCAATGTAGATAAAATAAAACCTTATATTCACTTGATAGGTCACGTGCAGATAAACATAACGTAGAATTTTTTCTGCAATGTTGAATCTCAGCCAATCAGAGAGATGGAAATTATTAAATCATATCATAATACTCATTGTTATGATCTGACAGTAGAAATATATATCAAACAAGCCTGGTCGCTATGTTTCTTGATTTTCATAGTGACAGACTGAAAATTTTGCAAAAAAGAGATTTTTAGCTACTTTGAAATTTTATTAAGCCCAAACAAAGACTAAAATTCCATATTGATTTCAATTTTTTATTGTAGATAATTGACCGTAAAATTTAAGAAAATGTTCCAATTCACTGTAAAATTGATTGCCGAAGGATAGAAATATTTTGTATATCTATCATTTGTATGTTCTTCTTCGTCAGAAATTTCAGACATTCCACCCTTCAAGAAAAGAACAATACAAAAACCAACCACCGTTCACGGTAGCTCAGTCGGTAGAGCGCTCGCTCTGTGATCGGAAGGTCGTGAGTTCGAATCTCGGTCGCGACTGACTAAGGTCGACAGAAATAGGTAGCAACTGTTCCTTCGCCATGCGCTCGGCACTTTGAAGTGAAAGTTGCGGGTCCTTCGGATGAGACCTTAAAAACCGAGACCCCGTGTCACGGAAAACGCTGGCACAATAAAGATCCCTCACTGCTGAATGGCCCTGAGTGCCGAGTAAAGGTCAAAATTTGAAGCCCTTCAACGGTATATGGTGACGTCTCTATAAGAATGAAAAATTCTTGAATGGGACTTAAAACAACATACAATCAATCAATCAAAACCAACCAGGTACAAGAACAGCTTCGAATGTGGACATGGAAACAAGGATGCTTGCATGCTTGCAAGGAAAAATAGACATTGCCAATTATATTTTTATTAGCTAGACTATTTTCTTGCATCGTATATTTTTTGAATATATTTATTCAACTACGAAGCTTATCTTCCTTATCAACATCTGATACATATTAAATTTTCAAAAAGTGTACGTAGCGGATTCTTTGCCTTGGTCAAAAGAGGTTATTTGAGCTTTCTACGGGCATTTTAACAAAATAGCTTTGCCAAAATCAAAATTCTATATAGAATTTGCACTAAGACAAAAATTATAATTGGATGGTATTCTATTTAACAATAAACTGTTTTGTAGTTTCTGTACAACAATAGGCACATGAAATATTGAGATAACAAACAGTAATCAAGCTCAAAAGTCCATTGAAACTATACACATCGGTAGCAGAGCAAACACGGACCTCCAAAACATCAGAGGTGGGATCAGGTGCCATGAAGGAGTAAGCATCCCCTGTCGACCAGTCACACCCACCGTGTGCTCATTTTATGACGGGAAAACGAGAAAATCCGTAGACAATTCAGTGTTTGAATAATGGCCCAACAATTAGTATAAAAAACGTCAGTCAGCATTCGACTTCATGATAGATTGTATTTGCTGACAAGGTCATTGTATCGACCATAGAACTTGCGAAATGATGACTTTAAACGAGGCTGTTGATATCCTTGTTTCAACTTGTTGTGAATGAAAGTCACTATTGTTAATTGATAATACGTCGTCGATATATCGAAATGTCGAGTTGAAGGCCTCAGCAAGTGTTTTCTTCTTCTCATGTAGAAGTTTTTGAATAAATTCTGCTTCATATGAATACAAAAATAGGTCTTATAATCGAAAGGGGGGGGGGCAATTGGTACCCATGGGAATTCCGACAGAATGTTGGAAGACCTGATTTCGAAAAACTACATAGATATTGTCAAACAGAAACTCAAGCATCTCTTTAATATTAACTTCAGAGTACTTGTGTGTACAATCAGAATGTTTTTAACAAAATAATTTTGTAAATGATCAATGAAAAGGTAAAAAAGTAAATTATGAGTTTCTTTTTTTTTTTTTGAAAAAAAAAACCCAGCTGTCTATGATGTCAAAAAGCCTTGACTTTATCTATCGTGGGGAATGGTTGTATAAAGTGTTGAAAAGTCGCGCGTTTTAATGTTATTAATTTTGATACAATTTTGTGATTTCAAATTTTCTAAATGTTCATTAGAGTTTTTTTTTAGTATCCACATCTGATTAACACCACTTCTGAATATATTGTTGTACAATACTCACGAAGTTTCTCCTTCACTGCTGTAAATATTTTAGTGAGTAGTAAAGAAAGAGGCTTGGTAGAACTTTACTAGAATCTGATATGTATCTTTGTAAGGATTTTTATGAAGTTTAGGAATCCCATATAGGCATGATATTTCAAATTCATTTTGATTGTTGGGAATATTAAAAATATTCAAAACAGACACAAGATTTTGGAGAATTTCCTCCGTAGAAAGAATTGGATTACCACATGTAAAGAAACTCGGAAAGGAAAGATCAATAGTTAGAGTACTGGCTTCTCAACAAAGCCATGCATGATCGATTCCTGCATTTACGGCACATTTTCAAACTTTTGAAAGTAATGAAATAATTGCCATTCAAAAACAATACTTTGAAAAAATTTATTCTTTATACTTAACGGTTACAATGAACATTTTGATTATTGGTGTTGAAACCAATCAGCCGATTACATCACCCCCGGGATGAGATCTGCGGAAATAATATTTTGAATCATTTTTCAACACGTTCCTCAATAATGTATAATTGTCCCCAAGAATTTCAAATTGAATTGTTGATACTTTCGAGTATTCTCACAAACAAGAGGCCCATGGGCCTTGTAGGTCACCTGAGTATCCTGTAGCGACTTTCAACTGAATAAAGGTAAAATGTTTTAAGGAATAGATTTGCATCTCTAAAACCTACAATCACTATGGGGTCATGAAATACATGGGTCACTTCTTCTTTCCTGTAATAATTTTGAACCATTGCCATGTCATCAATGAATGAATTTAAAATTTCTACACAGGGCATTAATATGTATGACAATTGGTAAAATAAAGATCACTTACTCTTATCTGAATGCTCCTTTTTGGTATGCAAGTTATAATACATTTGCAGTTATAAGGTGTGGGACCCCTCCCCCCAATAACCTTTAGTATCATAGTTAATAAAATGGCTATAGTAACAGTCAGCTTGTGCAAGTTAAAAGAGTCCTGTACTAAGCAACTTTTAAGAATTGTAAACTTATACAGTCCCACTAAAGATTTAATATTTTTTTGTAGTGATAAACGTTTGCAATTTTTAGTTTTCATATGTTTTGAACAGCTTATAAGTTTATCTTTTAGTGGTTGATGCAATTTAAATATGCATACTTTTAAAAATAAACTGTGATATGTGATCCGTGATATACTGTAAATTAATCCTTTCCTTTCTTATTCCTGGAAACCTTACTGTAATAAAACTTGACACATACACAACAAATTATATCAGATTTATTGAGGTTTACATTCATTCAGGATATAATGAACTACATGTATATAGATGTTTATAATTATAATCAATGCAAGTTCTTGATCATATCAACAGTTCATAATAAAAAACATCTTAATCTAGAATCATACAATATATATTAGTGCATTTCATTTAAAAGAGAATATTGCTTAAATAATTGACTTATCATCAAGTGATATTGACTACCACTGCATTCATTAGTTGTGTCCAAAAGCAATGTGTTATATATTTCATTGAATCGTATGATTTTAATTATTTTGTTCAGTTTTTAATGCTAAAAGTACTTGATTGGTCATGCAACTGTCTGAAATTTTACCATCAATGTACGAAGCATTTTTCACTTTTATTTATAAATTACCATCTGAAAGAAGCAAGGTTTACCTCCCTTTACGGGCTGGCCATTGACCCCTTCTTTCCACACTACTTACCTTCAAAAAGTGTATGCTTCATGTCGTAGGTAATTTCAGACACTCACAACATTAAATAGATTTTATGAAATCTTAATTTGATAACTTTTAAAAAAACAAATTTGAGTCCATTATTGATAGTAAGGTCTGGGGCATGAACATGCACATTGGTCCCCTTAGCATATTTAGTAGTAATACATTTGTTTTTGGACATCTGCACATGTAGTAAAAAATTCAACCATTGAGTTATCCTAACCTTTTCAAAATATATTATCAAAAGGGTATTGAGCAGACAAATGCTACATGACAAGAAAAATATATGAAATTTAGTACATTGTTTAAATCATCTTGCTCTGGCAATAGCATTTCGAAGCAATGCAAAAATAAAACAAAACAAAAAAATTGTATAAAAATTTCCTATATCATTAAATACTATATATATAGAGTATGCGTGATTTAGTAATTTAAATTTAATATTTGTGCAATGGAAACTCATATTTTTATATATTTCAAAGAAACGGCAGTATTCAGTATTTTGAGAACTTCTTTAACCTTTCATACCGAAAGCGAAAAGAAAGATTAAACGTTTTTCATATAATGAGATACGAAGACCATGCAGGTTTCCAGATCATGAAACAGAATTAGACTCAAGTCAAAATTTCAGTTACACATAAAAAGAATATTTACTATGAACTGACACTTGAAAAATTACTATTATCATGAAAGGGAAATTTTTTTCAATAACATTTAATTTATGTATTAATTCTCTACAATAAAACTTTAAGATAATAAACTAATTCTGACTTAAGTTTAAAACATACAATTATCAAGATTTTCACTTCATATTTTACATATACAGTAAAACACGTTTATAACGAAGTGCCAGGAATGGACGATTTTCTTTCGTTATAAGCGTCATTCTTTATATCCGTTAATTTTCCAATATATTTTAAGGTCATAGGGAATGAAAATCACTTCACTATTCATTATAATCATGTTCGCTAAAAGCGTGTTTTACTGTAATCAAACAATGATATTGTATCTGCATGCTCCAACAAAGACATTTGGCTGATGAAAATTGAACAAAATTGTGGATTTTTACAATATTTGCCCTTTTTTTAAATCAACAATGTATTAAAAAGCTGTAGGTTTACATTAACGAAGGCTTAATAGAGCTTGAAAATGTATAATGAGTATAAAGTATAAGATAAATTTGGTAATATTTGTCAATAAAATTTTTTAATTACATATTATTTTTGGCAAAATTAAAAAAAAAACAATGTAGGGCTTAAACCCTGATCTACAATTTACTTAATAAGTAAATGCTTTCATGTACAATGAATGTGTACTTAAAGAAACATGGATGCTTCTTAGGGTGAATGTGGTACTATACATATATCACAATTAAGAAAATTCAAAATTGCCCATATCACAATTAGAAAATTCAAAATTGCCCATGTGGAATTGAGGAACATTTCAGTATTAACAATAAGTAAAACTTAATAAACTAAAATAACAAATGAATTCTTAAATATGACTATGTACAACAGAATACAGATAACAGTTTTACATGTAACACAAGGAACTAGTCTTTCCAGAACAAATTTTTGATTTAAAATTTTTATAAGTAACAGAGCTAGGAGTTGAGTCTTTTCAGAAACAAATGTTCATTTAATAGTTTTAGATGTCCACTGGGGCTAGTGTTCATTTTCAGGGAGAAAAGTACTCTGCATGTTTACAATGTCTTTGTAGAGATTAAGTCACTTGTGACATTGAGTTACAAAGTTTGCAATGAAAGTAGATAGTTATAGATATCATGATAATTGTATAGCTAATCAATAATTGTATAATAACTAATATACATGTGTATAGCACAAGAATGCTTTCTAATTCTTAAATTCAATATATCAGCACGTAAGATTAGAATTTTCCCCCCAAAATCGATGCCAATTTAAATGCCCATGAGATGAAATATTGGTTGTTATACTGTACATGCTATTACCAAAACAGATACATGTAGTACATTAAATACACAAAAATATATTTTGTGAAAAATAAAAATTAACAAAGTAAAACTTATTGAAAGAAATGCTATTTGATTGTATATTTCATCCAGACTTAATAGATCATGCATGTCACCATGGAGGCATGACCACAACAGAAAACATATATGCTATAAAGAAATAATTTATCAATTAATCAAATCTTGCAGACATATACCAGTGCAAGGACATTTTCAAATATTAAATATCATTCTAATACAAAAACATAGCTATACAACATTCCACTTATAGTTGATTTAATCTGATTTTTACAGAACTGTTAACATGTAAATTTACAATCTGCCAGGTATGAATTTATCTCCTATATCGAATATGTAACACAAAGTTTAAATTGTGGATAAACAATATAATAATTATATAAAAAAAAAAATAGATAAAAAAAAATAGACAGTACAAAGTGATCATAAATAAACTAAATAATTTCATCTCATGGGAATTATAACTCTTAATCTTTTTTTGTCCCAATAACTTTCCAATAAGCAGATCTATGTGATTAAACATTTATTATAAATGAAACAAACTGGAAGTTATTGGGACAAATAAGGTAGTTGATGAGTGGCAACCCTTGTTTTGTCCAACCACTCTTGGCAGTTTGTAAATATTTAGCTTCCATTGGAAACTAAATATTTACATACTGCCTTTGTTTTGCTTGAGAGGGTTTTACAATACTGTACAATGTAATTAAAATGCAGTTCTGTCATTAGAATAGCTTGCTTAAGTCACATCTGCAGCACAATAAATCATATTATGGTCAGACCAATATGCCTGAAGAACATCTGTTTGTATATCAGTAAAGCTGGTAAATATTAGGTCTAACTGTGTCTTATTCTTTGTGGTTACCTTGTTTATAATTTGCAGACAACCAAATTTTTCTTTCATAAAGTTCAGGAAATGTGCATATTGACCAGTACTTAAATCCAAATTAAAATCTCCCATTATCACAGTTTTTTCATCTTTGTTAACAAATTGGAGCAACCTGTTCTTCAGGGTATCGTAAAAAAGTTGAAGAGTACAAGAAGGTTGCTTATATAAAACTACACAGTGCATTGGAGTATTGGATGAGATAATAGAAATGATGGAAAATTCAACAGATTTGGAAGTGAAAGAGTTGTATGACACACACTGTAATTGATTTCTCAGAGATATAAGCCAATACCACGGTGTGGTCTGCTCTGGGAAGAACTTGCATCATTCCTGAACATTGTAAAACCCTCCAAAGTAAAGTCTTCATCAGAATCTAATTCACAAAGCCAAGATTCAGCTATACCAATTACATCTGCAGCCAAAACACTTAGTTCTGATTTTATATCAAAGAAGTGTTTGTGTAGAGATCTTGCATTGTTGAACAAAAATTTGACATCTTTACATACCGAGTAAAGTGGTGTGTATGAGAGCTGCAATCTATTTTTCCTCAATCTTTCCATCTCTTTATCAACATTTTCATCTTTTGAAAGACTTTTTTCATTGAAATCAAGAATGAACAGGCCATCAAGTGACCTTACCCTTGAGAGTGCAACATAACGTATATGAGGAATTTTGCGCTGCATTGTCTGTGCTCAGCTGATTACTGCCTTTGAAAGAGTTGCTCCTTGTGCTTTGTGGATTGTTTTTCCAGCAGATGGTTGGAGTGGAAATTGAACTCTCTCATAGGTCTTCCTGTTATATACAAATGTTCTTTTAGCTTCAAATATGGGAGTCCATGTAGCATTAACATTTGTGCTGATCAAATGGCTGTATTGATGTCTTCTTGAAATACCTATACTTGAGTCAGCAAACAGAACCCAAACTATGGCAGGTCTTAATTGTGATTCTTTATATTCAATGTATTTCACAACACATGATGCACCATTTGTCAATCCATCTGTAACAACAAGATTTACTGATATGTCATAGAGCATATCTACAGCAATAACCAAATTAGTTCTTAATTGTCCAGTAGATGCAGGGTTTTCAGGCAAGTTTTGAACTAGTTTTAATTTCACTGACGCAGAAAGTTTTGTCTGTGATAACACATCTGTGTCTGCTCTTACTTGTACGTTATTTGTTGAAAGGTTTTCTATTAGACTGTTATTAAAACAATCAACAAACTTGTTCTCAATAAACAGATGAGGTGCCTCCTTAGGATAGACTTGAGAGTCTTGCCTGATGAAACGTTGAGAAATGAGTTCTTTGTCTTCATCTGTCATCTTGTTTTCACGAAGTCTATTTAACATTTCTGCAAATCTGAGGTCATCCTTTTGTCTCATAATTTCAGTTAGTTCATGCATATAAAAATGTTCATGCCACAAATTTTTTGCTAAACTCTGACCAGGATTAGAAAGATCTTTGAAAATCCACTTGTCTGCAACAGGTGGCAACTGATACAAATCACCTACAGCTATGATACTAATACCCCCAAAATCCTGTTTTCTACCAGTAAGTTGTTGAAGTCTATCATTTATAAATGTCAGCATATTATTTCCTACCATTGAAATTTCATCTATTATCACAACTGACAAATTACGGTACTTTGTCCTAAATGAGTTCAATTCATCTGCACTCATGTGCTGCTGAGTTTGATACATTTTTCTGTGAAATGCTGATGCTATAGTAGTCCCTTTGATGTTGTATGCAGCTTTGCCAGTGTGAGCACAAAGTAATATTCTAATATCATCAGTGTTTTCACCTTCTTTTGAGTACAGTATTCTGTGTAATGTTTGAAAAATGGCATCAATAACCACCGATTTTCCTGCACCTGCTCCACCAGTAAGAAAAGCATATAATGGTTCATCTTCGATTTGAATCCAGTTTGTTACGTGATTGTAGAATTCTCTCTGCTTTGTATTCAGAGATTGCAAAAGTTTATAATACTGCTGATCAGGAATGCGGACAGCACTCATTTCTGTTTCAGATACTTTTGAGGACAAGCCCAGTTCCGGACCAATATCAAAATCTCTGTGCTGAACTGTATCAGGATCATAATGAACAAATTCCTGCGATGGTTCAGAACTTATCTCTGCATCTTCTGCCTCAGCATGTTCTGTATTTGGTGCTACTGTCTCCATATTATCAAGATCTTCTTCAGCTTGAAGTCGAGGTTGTTCTAATTCATCCACAAAATGCTCATACTACTTTTGCTTCACTTGTATTATACATGCTTTTTGCCTGTAGTGCTGTTCGTAAGTTTGAAAACCACCAAGCAGGTCAGTATTCTCATTTCTCCAAGGCAGAAAAAGAATTCTTTCGCTGTAACACTGTTCAGAATTTGTTTTTTGGCTGTAACCTACGTATCTAATAACGCGTTTGCTTTTTCGTCTTCTGATCTTAATCCCATTTTTTAAATAACTATAACGTCCTGATCAGTAAAAAAGTTTCTTGAGAATTTTCTGCTGGGTTATCATCATTCACTTCCTCTTGTACATCTTTGTCCATTTGTTTTGGGAAAGTGACTTCCAATTCAGAAACAACATCAGCTAAACACCAATTTTCTAGTTGTTTTGGTCTTCTTGCATATCTCTGTATCATACCATCTGCCTTAATGTCAGTGGAGTCTTTTGGTAACTCATTCAATTCATCCTGACGTTAAGAAAACTCTGTCTTAAGGTGGTGAGGTATTTATAAAAACCACTTCTCTACTGGCTTGTGTAAGTGGCATCTGCAGAATCAAGTAACTTACCTCTTGTGCACTGACCTCAACAAAGTTTAAGAACTTGTTTCCAATATGTCGAACTTGACGCTTAAGATCCATATTTCCCTCTGCAGCTTCTTGAGATGCCTTATCAAGCATTGCACTTATTCCTCTTTGAGATTTGCTGATGTAAGCAACAATGTATGTGGCACAGGCATAAGGATCAAGTACAAACTGAATATCCAAGTTCGCATTCCAAGCCTTTAGCACAGATGAATTATAGTAATTCACTCTCATTTCAGATGGATCTCTCTTGAGAAACATTTTGGGACCTTTCAAAGATGATCTAATACATTTTATATACTCATCCTCGTACATTTCTACAATAGTCTCCGAAAAGGAATCATAGTCTTAACTGCAACCATCTTTGTAATCATTCATTTTCTTCTGAATATCAGAATATATCTTTCTATAATGCTCAATATCAACATCCAAGGGTTCAAGAAGCATGGTTTTTGGCAATGGTGGCAATGGAAATCCAAATCTGCATACAGATTTACCACCTTTCTTGCAGGTCTTTGAGTGTTAATGTACTTGAAGCTCATCCACACATTTTGCAGAACAAATTCCTCCAACTATAATTAATCCCTGTAAAGAGTAGCTCAATGCCTTCCTTCAAATTATTACTTTGATGTGACTGATCCCAATCGATATGAGTCACTGTTCCATAGATCTGTTTAAAATAGCATATTTCATACTCGTTTTCATGCACATCAACAAACTTGGGAAGTTCTTGAAATTGTAGCATTTTTGAAACAAAATGAACAGTCGACTGTAATTCTGCAATTCTGACTCTAAATAAATAATCCCCGGCAAAGAGCACCTCATCAAGTTCTGCTGAAGTGGATGCATTTTGCAAAATGATAGACATCAAAGCATTACATGTGCACTGAACTCCTCTAGAAAAATCTGGAAATAAATTACTTGCTTGATTAATTGTCCCAAATAATCTTGTCGCAGACAAATTTTTCTCCATGAAAGACATACATGTGGACTGTTCAGGGCAACAGGAAAATGTGTTTGAAATTATTGTCCTTAAAGGTAAACTATCACAGTTCAGAGATTCAGAAGACATATTTGCAGAGTTCATAGTGCCCGAAGGCAAATTTGCAGAGTTCATAGTGCCGGAAGGCAAAGGACTATATTCTGTAGTGGCCAGTATCTGCCCCCAAAATAAAACTTTGATGGAGAAGTCTTTAATTATGTTCTAAACCAGGTGGATATTTGCAGACTTTAAAGCATTAAGTATTTTTATCAACTATGACATCATTAGTTAGATATGACGTCAATAAAATGAAGTAAATTCCAAATTGCAATGATTTTGAGAGAAAATAGCGTATTTTACGTCGGTATTTTGATTGGAAATTACCGAGCGCAGGTCTGCTCAGACTAGATCTTTTGATATAATGTGTAGAATGATAATATCAATGAAATATGTGAATATGGTACCTGCAATGTTACTGGCGCCCGAAGGCAAATCTTGTACTCTTTTTAAGGAGGCAATATCCCCCCAGTCTTTAGTACTATTTTTTACGTGGCTAGTGTCCACGAGTTTCAAAGGTCTGTCAACTGTTACGTCAATCGTTGGGTCCTTTGTACTATTTTTTACGTGGCTAGTATCCACGAGTCTATCGTCATTGCTGGCATGACTCTGGTTCCCCATCTTCGCCAATGCAATGCGCCAGTTCCTTTTACGTGGCATCACAGGTTTCTGCAAAACACATACAACTTCTATTAATTCAATCAGTATTCCTTGAAGTTATATTTACTTACTTTATTTTCAATAATACATCTCCCTAAAATAACCTATATAACCCTGGGTCTTAGGTGGGCCTTTGCAGTTGAAGATTTAATACTGAACATAGGTAATCAGAGTTACAAAGCTCACCTCAACATGTTGTGTTTTAAGTAAGGCAAAGTCCCACATTAAACTAATAATCTAGTAGTGTACATCCAAAAAGTCCCAAAGTAAAGGTAAACAGATCAAAATTGTTGGTACCCAAGGGAAGGTCTTGTCAAAGAATACATGTGAAATATGAAAGCCCTAGTACCAACCATTCAAAAATTAAAACCAAGGTTAAAGTTTTTCAAGAGTGGGTCAAACTCCAGGGTCAAGGTCAAAGGATCAAAATAGAAGGGTTTGTCACAAGGAATACACCACTGAAATATAAAATCCCTAACACAAACCATTTAAAAGTTAGGACCATGAAGTTTTTTCAAAAGAAAGGTCATACTCAAAGATCAAGGTCAAAACAGTTTGTACCCAAGGGAAAGTCTTTTCACAAAAACTTGAAAGCCCTAGCACCAATCGTTCAAAAGTTATGGCCAAGGTTAATGTTTTCAAAAGTATGTCAAACTCAAAGGTCAATGTCAACATTGTTGGTACCCAAGGGAAAGACTTGTCAAAAGGAATACACCAGTAAAATATTAAAGCCCTAGCACAAACCATTTAAAAGTTATGGCCAAGGTTGAAATTTTTCAAAAGTAGGTCAAATAGGAAGTGAAAATTGTTGGTACCCAAAGGAAGGTCTTTTTAAAAAGAAAACACATGTGAAACATTAAAGCTCTAGAACTAACTGTTCAAAAGTTATGACCAAGGATAATGTTTTTCAAAAGTGGGTCAAACTCCAAGGTCAAGGTCAAAGGGTCAATATTGTTGGTACCCAAAGAAAGTTCTTGTCACAAGGAATACACATGTATAATATAAATCCAAAGCATTTAAAAGTTATGGCCAAGGTTAAATTTTTGTGAAGTGGGTCAAACTCCAAGGTCAAGAGGTCAAAAATATTTGTAAACAAGGAAAGGACCTATCACAAGAAATACACATGTGAAGTATGAAAGCTCTGGCATGAACCTATCAAAGTTATGACCAAGGTTAAAGTATGGTAAAATTTTGCAAAAAGAATGTACTAATTCAAATCTAGAAAATCTAGACTAACTTGCTGAAAAAAATCCTCCAAATATTGTACATACTAAATATAATACATTTACAGTATATTGAACCATGACATGCAAGTTGTTCTTAAACTGCATTGGCAAAGAAACTTTAAAACTTAGGCAATTGGAATATATCTACAAGATTACACTGAAACATGTATTAATATTTGAATGCTGGGTTTAGAAGTTTTGTTCAATAATTATGAACTTCAAACTCAACCCACTCCAAAGTTCCTTGTGACCAAAAAAAAAAAAAAAAAAAAAAAAAAAAAAAAAAAAAAAAAGTAGTAAATAAATTTGTCTTTTGCTTCCAAAAGCAACTAATACTAATTGTAATAGTGGCCATTACAGTGTTTAACAAACAGATGTCTAAGTCTCCATGCGAATTTTACTGTAAAAAGAATAGGCCAATAACTTTTCAAAGAATGTGCATATATATATATATATATATATATATATATATATATATATATATATATATATATATATATATATATATATATATATATATATATATATATTAAACAAATATAAAAAGAAAACACAAGAATCCTCCGTAAAGCTTTAGCGCTTTCATTAAAAATCTTCAGAAGCTTTACATTACAAAAATGTATACACAACGGTAACATAGTAACAATGATTATGACGTTAAACTAAGCGGAACGTTTAATGTCTATATTGTGACATCATAGATAAAATACTGCAATGATGATGAAAAAGTTCGGGAAAATCATAGGTAGTTTATAAGTTTTGGCTTTCGAATACTTAGAATACAAATAAAATGTTTTTCTTTTTCCCGTCTCTGGATATCACTGGCACATCTGAATTTATAAAAAGGGAAAATGTTAAATCGTTTTTTTCCACAAGTTTCCAGGTGTGCACTTAGCTGGATTTGTCTATATTCAGGTGTACTGATGTGTTGCTTATGTACACGTACACGAACACGGAGAGTGTTGCCAGTTTCACCAATATAATATTCTTTGCATCCAGGACATGTGATGGCGTATATGACATCTTTCGTATCACATGACATGTTGGCATTAACTTTAAATTCACTCCCGTTAAAATTATAACTCGTCCCTTCTGTAATGTAGTCACATGTGCCGCATCGAGGATCCGTACACTTTGACACTGTATAAATATGGTCAGCGAATTCGGAGGAACAAAGTATTCTCTTAAGGTTTTTGGGTTGACGTTTACTGCTGATAAAACGACAGTTTTTGTATATAGTTTTCGTTTGTTCATCCTCTCTTAGTAAACTATTTAATTCATAAACGATTGAATTGATGTTTTTATTTCTCGGATTGTACGTGTGAACAAAGGGTATTGTTTCTCCGTCCTTCGCACGTCGTGTGTTTGAAAGTATATATATAAGTATACATATAAGATATACCAATAAATGATTATGAAAGCCAATCAAAGGCAAATCCAGGCACACGACTCCATATTAATTAAATCTTCAATGTTCAGTAAAACATGCTTATAACAAAGTTTTCCTTTATTATAAAAATTCATTATATCTGTTAAGTTCACAATAAATTTTAAAGCCACGGGAATGAAAATCACTATGCTATAACTGTCAATTCTTGTGGTCAAAAGTGAAAGGTCTTGTCACAAGGAATACACATGGGAAATATGCAAGCCCTAGCACCAACCATTCAGAAGTTATGACCAAGGTTAAAGTTTGGATTAAGGTTCTCAATAGAAGGTCGAACACCAATGTCAAGGTCACAAGGTCGAAAATGTTTGTACCCAAATAAAGGCATTGTCACAAAAAAATGAAAGCTATTTACAGGAGCACAAAAATTACACATGAAATATAAAACTTATAGCTTGGGGCTTAATACCAGGGTCCAAATTATATATGGGTTTACTAATATATTTAAAACAATTCTGAACAAGAAGTCTGTGAGCCAATGCTCACTAGTAATACCCCCGCTCTGATGTGAATATACACTCTGATGTGAATAAACCCAAGTACAGTTACGGACAGACACAAGGATGAACAGGAAGTTGACATCAGATTTGTACAGATTTGTGAATCCCATCATATGGCATGCCTCAACAAAGAGTATGAAAAAATTTCATGCATCTACAATGAGTAGTTGCTGAGAAAACTGCGACGAAAACTTGTTATGTATAGTACGGTCGGACGCACGGATAAACAGGAAGTTGAAATTGGATTCATACATAAATGAATCCCACCATATACAAAGAGTGTGTTAAAATTTCAAGCATCTGCAAGGAGTAGTTGCTGAGAAGAATGCGACGAAAATTTGTTTTGTATGGTAAGGACAGACGCACGGATAAAAAGGAAGTTGACTACGGATTCGTACAAAAATGAATCCCATCATATGGCATGCCTAAACAAAGAGTGCGTTAAAATTTCAAGCATCTGTAATGAGTGGTTGCTGAGAAAACTACCATGAAAATTTGTTGTGTATGGTACGGGCAGACCCAAGGATAAATAGGAAGTTAACTATGGATTCGTATAAAAATGAATCCCACCATATGGCATGCCTAAACAAAGAGTGTGTTAAAATTTAAAGCATCTGCAATGAGTGGTTGCTGAGAAAACTACCATGAAAATTTGATGTGTATGGTACGGACAGACCCAAGGATAAACAGGAAGTTGACTACGGATTCGTACAAAAATGAATCCCACCATGTGGCATGCCTAAATAAAGAGTGTGTTAAAATTTCAAGCATCTGCAATAAGTAGTTGCTGAGAAGACTGCCATGAAAATTTGTTATGTATGGTACGGACAGACGCATGGATAAATAGGAAGTTAACCTTGGATTTGTACAAAAATGAATCCCCCCATATGGCATGCCTAAACAAAGAGTGTGCTAAAATTTCACGCATCTACGATGAGTAGTTGCTGACAAAACTGTGACAAAAATTTGTTACGGACAGACAGACAGACACACAAGGGTAAAACAATAAACCCCCATCTCCTTCGGAGCGGGGGGTATAATTAATCCAACAAACAAACACTGTCAATGATAATCTATCTCTTTTTATACAGGATTTTTAAATAAATTTATATCATTAAAATGATTCTGTTTACCAGAATATTCCAGTGGCTGTTAGTACCAGTACTTTCATCTCACACATTTTCAGTGAAAGCAACTTTGGTGAGAGTTTCTACCTACTCAAGAATACTTATTGGCATAATTTGCTCAACTGCATTGAGAGTGTCTGAATTAATTTCGTGCCTTCAAATTTAAAGAAGACTGCTGAAAAACATAGTTACGCACATGTATTAAGCTAGTCACCCAGTGCATGCATAAATGATTTGATAAATACAAGTATGCCAATATAATGAATTACTGATTAAAAAAACGAACAAAAAAAAACTTTTTCTTTTAAGTAGACCCTAGTTAAATCAATTCAAACATGGATATGGCAAATATATGTATACATTGTATAAATTTTTGCATGTGTGGATATATATATATATATATATATATATATATATAGATAGATAGATAGATAGATAGATAGATAGACAGATATATATATATATATATATATATATATATATATATATATATATATATATATATATATATATATATATATATATATATATATATATATATATAAGCACTAAAAATGACCAACGACACGAACAATAATAATTGTCAAATTTTCGGGACAACCTGTCCCTTCCTCAGGACAAAGAAAAAAGTTAAGAAGTCATAAAAACAAAGGAAATAGAGAAGCAAAAACAACTAGCACTACTACTAAACTACCAAACACTAAATATTTACAATGTTACATGTTTAATTTGGAGTTTATAAACAGTTGTGAACAAAGAAATCCGGAGCGCTATGAATTGCGTCCGGTCTATCGGGTGTAGTCTGGTGAAGTGTGAAGTGTAATTGAAGAATTAATTATCGCTAATTAATTACGGCCAACAGTAAATCGTACATTGTCTTATTCTCTCAAAATAGCGTAACTCTACATGATAAAAAGAAATTAAAGAAAGATAATATATAAGGACAATTTTGAAATATGAATTTGGATATATTATAAATTTGGAAATCGGAAAAAAGAAATAAACAAAAATGTGAGCTGTAAATATTTGGGTAGGTTGTTCCAGGATTACTAATACGAATTAACGGTAAAGTTTACACTATATAGAGAGAATGAACTTGTTTGTTACAATCCGGGATTGGGTCTAGTTCACGTTCATCCTGGTGAAGTCATTAAGTTTGTTAATACCATTAGGGCGGAATGACTTCAGCCTGTGCATCCAGAACTTTTCCTTGCCTTTTCTCTGCGCGTCTGTCCATCTTGGATTATGGTCAATAACCACTACTGTCATGTCCTCCCATTTGTGACCTTCAAGGTTGAAATGTTTCCCAACGGGTTCATTGAGTTTTTTGGTCCTAATGGTAGAACGGTGATTATTGACCCTCCTGCGGAGATCTCCTGTTTCACCAACATACTGTTTGGAGCAAACTTTGCAACTGATGAGATAAATGCAGTTGTCTGTTTGACAGGACAAATTCCCTAGTATTTTGTAGCTGCGGCCTGTAACGGGGCTGTTAAAACTGTCTGTGTCAGAGCTGTACTTACAGAGAAGACATCTTCTGTCAGAGCAAGTTTTAAAGCCCCCGTTAGGTAATACTAAAAGTAAAACATGTGATCAATTGAAACAGCATCTTATTCCTCACATTAATATGAAGCTATTTCCCTCCACACTATATAGGACGTAATTCACAGAGAGGATCTCTCCCACTATTCCAATCAACGTAAACGTACACCATTACTTTGGTAACGGGTGGGTTTGCCTTGATTACGTTTGCAAAGATTGGTTTCACCTTGAGTGGTTTCGTCCCATTTAATCTCGCAATTAGTAAAGAAAGGTGTCAAATTTTTGCACATGTGGATTCTAGTACTTTGTTTAGATAGAATATTCTATCGTTAAAATGATAAATGCCCTACGGACTCAGACTAACAAAAAAATGCTTTCCGTGTATTTGCAATGTTGCAAAGAAAACACAGGAGATAACTCTAGCTCAGTGCATTTACTATAAAAATTCCAGAGAGTTCCGAATGTCAACATGGTGCGCAAATTTGAAACGAGTAAAAAACGTTAAGAAAAAGTGTTGAATTCTTCCATTATATAGATTAAATTTTTGGGTGAAAGATATCCAAAGTCTCAAAAAGGTTTGTAATTATTAATTTGATAGTTATTTTCAATGCAACTTTATTTATCTTCTCCAAAATCGTTTCGGAGCGATTATGCAATTTTCTGCTACACTGCGGGTATATGGGAGGCATTCTAACTGTTGTGAGGGCCTGTCCTGAGACACAGTTAGATTATTCTAACTATACTTTATGACAAATGGCTAATGTTCTATACTTGATTTTTGCGTGTGTGCTGTGGGGAAAGTTTTTGATTTGTCCAAAGCGATCTACACAGTGACTACACCTTATTTGACTACATTACATTTCTCATAAAGTAAATTTTCGTTCAATAATTCAGAAAAAAGATGGAGATTGTTGAAATAAAATTTATATAGCTAAACTTACTTATTTTACTTATAAACATAGATGTTGTTATTTTCATGATTTTTGGAATATAAAGTTATCTTGTATCATCTGTCATTTTTTGTTTTAATTGTGCTCATTAATATGTTATTCTAAACACCCACTAAAAAACGAATTATGACAACATGAACATCATGTACACTGAAGTTAAAGAAAACCAAGTGGGGCGAATCCACTCAGGGCGAATAGGTAATGGGGCGAAACCACACGGATTCCATTACTGTAAGAGATAATTCGAACTGATTATTTCATCACGTTTCCAATCAGAGAATAATTTTGACATACACAATAAAGAAAAAAGCAAAAACGCATACATGTATTTAACAACCAGTGCAAATCATTTATGATTGCATATAAAATTCAGACAACAACGTTCAAATCAGCATTTTATTCGTAGCCCATTTCTGCGCCATTTGAAGAAAGCGGAAATTAATCTAATAATTGCCACGATATATTTACACAAAAGCACATGTAATATTTCATACTGTGTAACTTTAAAAATCGAAATACTTATACCCACCGTTCGTAATACAAAGCCTTAGACCTAAAAAAAAAAAAAAGCGTAACTATATTCAAAACACTTCAAGTCAAGGTAAATAGTCTATCAGTCTCAGACGATCTTCTTCTTCTGCGATCAGACGCTCGTTATTGCGCATGCGTGGATTTTCTACGGCAAGCAAACATATTCCCGGATAAACTTTTTTAATTTTTTTTTTAAAGATTACATTTGTTATCTTTTTCGCGTGAATAACTTTAATACACTGATTAAAAACATCAAACGTAACATAAATATTTCTTACATATAAGTTCAAAATAAATATTGTCCTTTTTAACATACATGCATCCCTACTGATTGTGCAACTTATATCCTCTCCCTGGGGCCTGAACCCTAAAACCCAGGGGCCATGCATTCCACAGTGTTAAGGGCTCTTTGTTTATTGTAATTATGCCAACAGCTTAACTGCATGATCACAATATAGCAATAAAAGACCATAGTTTCTTAAAATATATTTTCAATATATACCCAAGTTTGCCCCACCCTGGGACCTGAACCCCAACCCCAGGGGCCATACATTTCACAATTTTTATAGAGAGCTCTTTGCTCATTATAAGCATAAAAACATTTAACCTCCTTGAAGTCCAGGAGTTAAGAAGAAGATCTTCTAATATATTATGCATTTTCAACATACATCCAACTTAGCCCCACCCTAGAGCCTGAACCCTGAGCCCAGGGGCCATGAATTTCACAATTTTGGTAGAGGGCTCAATACTTAATATAATCATGCAAACAGTTTGACTGTTTGATGTTCAGGAGTAAAGAAGAAGATTTTTGAAGATTGCATATTTTTTTATGGTTTTGGCCCCACCCCTCAGGCCTCAAGGGGGCAGAGACCATGAAATTAACAATTTTTGTTCCCCTTTACCCACAGATGCTTCATATCAAAATTGGTTGAAATTGGTTCAGTAATTTCAGAGAAGAAATTGAAAATGTTCAAATGTTAACGCACGACGTGCGAAGAACGACGCACGACGACGGACGAAAACAGATAGCAATATGTCACCTGAGTGACCCAGGTGACCTAAAAAGGGTTCATCACTAGCCATTTGAGCAATATTCCAAATGATGGTATTTTATTTCACAAATAATCAAAATAACCAAAAATAGTTTAAACTTGATAACTTAATAATTTTAGTTCATCTTCACCAGAAGCTCAAATAAGCTTTACTATTGTGTCATCTGTAAACTTTCCTTTTTTTCAAATCCTTCTCCAGAAATTTTTTCACCAACTTGTCACAGCATCCATGAGTAAAGGGATTCATTTTTTTTAAAATAGCTGTTGTTAAATAGCCACGCCTTCTTTGAAGGCAAGGTAATTAAGAAATATTAACATATATGAGGCATTTGAAACTCTTATCAATAACCAAAAGAAAGGAAATTTTTTATATAGTGCAGATTAATCTTTTTTAATGATTGACCCTTATCAAGGGTCGGGCTAAAATAGGATCAAAATTTAGCATAAACACATAAAAGAAAAAAAAAGTTATAATTTCTCTTTCCAAGAACAGGGGAATTACGATGAATTTCAAGCATCCTTAGTTGGGCCATTCCAAGTTTTTTTCCCCTATGTTTAGCTCCCGCGTGCGCCTTGGTTTTTGACACCCCATATCAGAAAAAACAAACAGAATCAGGAGTCCTGAAATCGGTTATTCTGGTCAAAATCTTTGAATTCTGTCAATTACTATAAATATTTGTCTACAATATGTCATATTAGGAAAATTTTAAGCATTTAATATATCGGCTTTGCTGAAGAATAGATCTTTCAACGAAGAAAATAGATTTACCAAATCAAATCTTTTTGAATGACGTCACTTTTACGACTATAAAGTCTTTGTTTTGTTTTTTGGTTTGTGTGTTTTTTGCGAATAGGTTGGTAGGTTTTTGAAAGATGAGTGGACGCTAAACAGAGAAAAAACATGGAATGGCCTTATTGCAATTTTAAATTTATTCAAATCACGGACCCCATGGAATTGTGTGGTCTCAATAAGGGTTGATAGTTGTACATACGATTATAAATTAGAAAAAAACACCAAAGGGCCATGCTTTGTGGTATTAATTATCCCGGGGTAGTGCATACTAACAGTTTGTTTAAATTGGTCCCTTGATTAGGACAGGTCTACTTATAAGGATTTGTATACCTAGAAACATATCTAATAAAACATTCAAAACTTTTTAGAAGAACAACAGGGTCATATTAAGGGATATTTATATGTAAGCGTCCTCAGGCAGAGTATATTCAATTTTTCTTAAGTCATGAACCCAGGGTTAAGGTGAGGCTACAAGAAAAGATTAAATTTGTATATTGGATATATGAAAATTCTTTTAAAAACCTTCTCAAGAACTACAGGGTTATGATAAGTCATATTAAACTTCAAGCAAGGTACAAATTCAAATTCGTTCAAATCATGGAGCCCGGGGTAGGATGGGGCCTTAAGAGGGACTCAAATCTTAGCAATAAAATTCTATAAACGTACAAGCATACAGCAGTGCAGGATCAAATTTTAACGAATATGTTATGGATACAAATTTTTATATGCTTATACACATTCAAAAACGTCATATTTCATGTGCTTATTGTTGTACAGAAACTACAAAACAGTTTATTGTTAATTTTCTTTCGATAAATAGCAGACTCATGAATGTTCAAATCAATTTGCAAGTGCAGACTACGAGGATTTAAATCAGACATTCTGGGGGGGAGAGTTCAAGATATGTTATGGGGGAAAGGCTAGGGCCTGGCCACAATAGAAATAAATGGGATGTTTTCCTTCAAAAACTAAAGGGAAATTGTCAACGAGGCTAGGTTAGAGCGCAATTCGGGTTGGAAAAATGCATAAATATGGAGAGAAAGACCCTCTGAAAATCTGAGAAAGAACTTTCCTGAGTGTTGCTGCCTATGGATCTTTTTTTTAAGGATATTTTGCACTATATTATTTGTTCCAAGTTCAAAAACCAAGATGGGCATTCAAAATTGATGCCCAAGATGCCCAAGATGGGCATCAATTCAAATTTATAACCCTGGGGGGTCATCATTTGAACAAACTTGAATCTACTCTAACTGAGGATGCTTCCAACATGACTAAATTCCATATCAATATGCCCAATCATGGCTTTGATGTTCTTGAGAAGAAGATTTTTAAAGATTTTTTCCTATTTATTCCTATGTAAAACTTTGATCGTCCATTGTGGCCCCTTCCTACCCCCAGGGGGTCAAAATTGAATCTACACTAACCTGAGGATGATTCCACATGAATTTCAACTTTCCTGGCCCAGTGGTTCTTGAGAAGAAGATTTTAAAAAGATGCTATTAATTTTTCACTAATTTGTAATTATCTCTCATTGAAAGATTGCATGGCCCTTCATATGAACAAACTTGAATTCCCTTCACCCAAGGATACTTTGTGGCAAGTTTGGTTGAAATTGGCCCAGTGGTTCTTGAGAAGAAGTCGAAAATGTGAAAAGTGTACAGACAGACGGACGCAGGACAAAATGTGATCAGAAAAGCTCACTTGAGCCTTCGGCTCAGGTGAGCTAAAAACGATAAAGTCAAATGAGGTCAAACTTTTCAGGCACTCACGCTCTTTCACAAATAAAATGACGTTGTTGATCACATGGTGTGTCATTCCAAAGAAAACTGTTCCATTGTATTTCCAAGCAATGTTCGTTGTTTCCTTCATTATTAGGCTCTCCTGGCTTCCAGGCCGTGTACGCCATACTCAGAAGTGTCTTACTTGTCATCCACATCCATTCTCCCTCTAAAATTATGTCACTCCCACCAAGCCAGAATCCAACTGTAAAAATTAAACAAATGAATGAGGACCAGTCATGATATAAAATCAAAAAGTAAAAAAAATATACCCATCCGTAGTGAAATTTAAAAATATATAAATACTTTTTTAAAGTAAGGATAACGTTCACTGCTGAGCTGAAACAATCATTATTCTGTGTATGGTGTTTATTGATAAAGCTTACTTCCTTTTCCTAGTTGTCTCACATGCTGCTCTAAAAAGTTTTCTTCAATTGCCGTCTCTACTTCAGCAAGCTCAGAATCAAAATTTTTGCAGAAGTTCTAAAATATATAGAATTTCTAATCAATTCACTATCAATTAGTGAAATAATTAATGAGTGTAAACAAATTTCAGTCTTGATATAAAAGGTTACGCACTATTATTTTATATTTTTTTTAAAATACAATTTACAAAAGTTCTATATTTTTTCTATAATCCTGAGTACATGTAATACTGCATTGTTTCTTTTCACTTTCTACGTACAAATCAGAATAGAAAATTTACAAAAGTGTCATTCCAGTCTAACGTTGTGTGGTCCACAAATAAGTAGCATTGTCCAATATGCTTGATCCAGTTGTCTGGACAGTCAGCTTTGATGGTATTTATACCTAGACAATTTATGAAAAATGTTTATATGGTATGTTACTCTTAAATATTTTACGTATTGTTAAGGCAAACATGCAGATGCTTCAAAAGCACCCCATGTTTGCTGAGAAATCATTTTTTCAAACATTTTATTGCGTGGACCCTGAGGTCCACGCAGAAAATATATAAGTGGGGTTAAACCGGATGCCATGGGCTTACGTCAGGCTACGCATGCGCGAGAATGCTAGAGAGTTCGCCTCTCAGACAACTTGCCCTTAGAACAGTTCGCCCTTTTCGAATTAGAATATGCCAATCATTTGGCAAACCTCGCTCTAAAATCTGCACATCGTATTTACATGTTTGTTTTCTTTGGCGTAACCAAGATTAATACATATTATTATCCTTATATAATAACTAAATTCTATGGCACAAGCATTTCAAATAAGTAGGAAGAACTTATATAGATAGCTTAACAGCTTGAACATGTTAATTAAAATCTTAGTTCAACTAGATAGTCTTTACCATGTTTACCGTCATTAGTTTTGTGCATCAAGGTTAGCAAAATAATTTGATAGACAGCATTCCAAATATAGCTTGATAAAGGCTTTTAAGGTGGGGAACAGGGAGAAACATTTCAAAAACCCAAAATTCTGCGAACTACAGATCTGTGCTACACATGTATCATCGATAGAATCTCCGTATAAATTTAGCATAGATGTCAAGTCCCAGCCGTTATGGGTGATGCATGCATGTATGTATCGAAATAGCCTGATTTTTTAAATGACAAAACTATTGGCCAATCGGGGATAAAATTTAACAATTTTGCTATGAAAGTACAATTACTCAAGTAGGCAGATCATTGTAGAAAATGTTAACTGAAGGTTAACCTGTGCCACCTTTCAGAGTAACCAATAAACTCGTCCATGGATGCATTAACAGGCGTTGTTACAAGAATAAATATGGGTTACCCCATATTCAAGATATTCAACTTTTAATTTTATCCAATTTCCACTCGAAAAAAACTGCACATACATGTATTATGAAACTGGTGTACATACGGTAGCAAATACCGTCACCAGTCTAAGCGTCAATAGCAAACAGTACACACCACTTGTGCTTTTAAGACCAAATAGTCTACACACGTGCGATGAGAATGTCAACCGCATCTCCTCAGACCTTCTGGCGAGCTCGGAAAAACAAGTTGTTTTGCTGAGAAGACCATTCCGTTATTTAAAAAGAGACAGAGATAAAAAAAAAATAATAAACATGCACAAAATTAATCTTTTTTGTGTGTTTTTAAAATTGATCAAGTTAATCGATAACCTAGCATCGCTTTAGATAACTCGAGACCCTCTAGTGTTCCAGTACAGGGTCAAATCCAGCAGTTTTTTTTTTTTTTTAAGAAAAAAAGGGGGGTTCTAGGTCACAACTCAGGCACTTAAATTCAAGCCGTGGCAACGGTTTTCAAAGGGGGCAACCTCCAAAAAGAGTTTACTTGCAAAAATAAATTAATTAATTAAAATAACAACCTGTGCACCACACTGTAAAATCCTATTTCTGGGAGGGGGACTTCGTCTAACTTTTCGGTACATTTTGATTTCTTTTAAATGTTTGATTTTCCGTATTTGAACCTTCCCGCAACAAAAAGTGCGGTGGAGCTTCCAACGCAAATCAAAACTTATATATTTAAATTATAACAAAAGATTATTTTTTTTTAAAGAAAAAGCGAGTCCCATTCTCCACATACTACAGGGACATTTTGAACCTTTCACTTCATTGATTAAAATATCCCCATAATATTAGGAGATAAATATTCTCTTATGGATAGTCCCTTTCATGACTCTTTATGCATACTACTTAAAGTTAGTTACTTTAGTAGATGGTCCAAAAATGGCATAGCCCTACGTTCGCCGGAGTCTTCCGATGATACCAAAGTGAAATCTTTCATGTTACGCGTGGGTGGCCGAGGCCCGGGCTCGGATTTGCGAAGGTACACGGAGAAAGCAATAAGCAAAACTCTATCTGGAGAGCAGAAAAAGCAGAGATTGAAGTACTTACTTTATTGAAAATACTAGACGTAAAAATATCTATATTACAGATAAATTCTCTCGCTCTCTTCCTCTTTCTGCAAAAATAAAGGGGGTTCCAACACCGGACCCCCCCTCCCTGGATCCGCCAATGGAGTTAAAATTCAATCATTACGATACCTGCACGCTTAAGCCTATTTTAATTCTGTTGTTAATTTTAAAGGCTACATTACAACTGTGATAGATACCTATATCAACATTTCATATTCATATCATTTCATGGTCATGATTTTTTTTTTACCAGTACAGCCTTAAATAACAATGAAAATTATAAGATACATGTAAAAACGTAAATTTAATTATACCTTTGTAAAACCACTAAATCTAGAAATTTTCGTCGAATTTCGTTTAGAAACACATGCATATGGTCCATATGGTCCACGTATTGCAGTCCTTTTTTAAAGGACAGCAACTTGTTGTTGCTTGAATCGATTTAAAATATGTCGCACAAACCGAAGATTTTGAATCTTTAAGCATAATAACAATGAGATAACGAATCATTGTCTTTAAGTTTCAAAGAAGGTGACTTCCATCAACCACGTACCTCAAATCACTTGACTCGACACTAGTCTAGTGTTTCGGCGGTGTGATATATACGAGGCTTAAGATTTTAATAGTTAATCCGCCCTCATCAGGAGCCTATTTGCACATCTGTTACAGAGATTATTAAATTAGTTAAGAGGAGAGCATATCACTCAGATCCTTATTGTGTTTAATGACACAATAGGTTGTGTGGTCGCTGAAGTTTGAGGATTGCAATACAATCCTCCCCCAATTAAACACAAGAAGATTCTGAGTGATATGCTCTTCTACTAATTTAATAATCTGTATAAAAGATGTGCAAATAGGCTCCTGATGATGGCGGAATTGCAGCTAATTAATAAACTATCAAAATCATAAACCTTGTATATATCACACCGCCGAAACACTAGATTAGTGTCGAGTCAAGTGATTTGATTTACGTCGCTAATGGGAGCCACTTTCTTTGCAATATTTCAACCTAATCATAGCTAAAAATATGATAGAGTGTTTAGTTGTCATATTATTTTGAAGTTGAGAGTGTTAGATAGAATATGCCAATTCATATTTTTATAAATAGTACCACCTCATGAATACAACTAATCTGGGGTTTAAAAGGAATTTTGAATTACTTCAGAATGAAATATGGAAATAACGAACAGTATTCAAGCTCAAAGTCCATTAAAACAATACAAATCGGGAGCAGAGCAAGCAAGGACCTCCAAAAACATCAGAGGTGTGATCAGGTGAAATGGAGGAGTGAGGATCCCCTGCCGACCGGTCAAACCCACAGTGTGCTCTGCCATGAAGTATGATCCCTTAGTCGTTTCAAATTCGCATTTATTTACTCATCTTCCGTCCCCATGAATTGCCTAGATTTTTGCACTATTGAAAATCTTAACCGAGGAACATTTCCTTACTGATCATGGATTGTCCATTGTCAAAAATAAAATACTCACATATTAGCAATAAGTACAGGATCAAAAAAGTCCCTATACCGATCATTGTTAAATGCGAATTTAAGGCATAATAAGAATGCAATGCTCACATTGCCAGCTAAGTAATCATTTTGGTTTGATAAGATAAGACATTTCCTCACAATTCAGCAAAGACGGAAAGACAAATTGATAAGTTAGGAACTGGTATAAAATATTTATTTTTAAGACAAGCCAATCATAATGATTTTTTTGATTCCAAAGAAAGAAAACTTAAAATGCAAGACAGAAACTTAATAATCAGCCTTAACTCGAATATGACTTAGGTTCCTTTATGGAAACAAATATATATGGAACAGGAAAGATAATTCTCATGCAAATTTCAATACTACTTTTACCTGCATCAGTCACACAAGCGCGCCTGGCTCTTTCTTTTCAATCTTCTTTTATCCTACAAAGTTCACCATCCAACACATCCTCCCAATTTACCAAATGTTAATAAATTATTCTTTTTGTCTGAACAAACCGATGTTGCTGTTTTCTTTTTTTTTCTTTTTCAGTCAACTTCCATTCACTCGACTGTCCTTGGGAAAATATGTCCGCGTCATGGCTTTATTCGGGATTCATTCCACTGTGATATACATGGACTTCGTACAGGCCGAATTTAGCTTGAAGTCCGCTGCTTATACTGTTTTCCAGGATCTGTGGCAAATAAATTGGCTTCTGTCATGGTATTAATGTTCTATGAACTTTCTACAAAATGAAATGTTGCAAATGTCGATGTAAATTACTGTAAACTAACTATTATTCGCGTCATTTTTTATTCGCGATTCGTCAGTTTAAAATCAATCCGCGGCGATTAATTTCCGCGAGTCATGAAACATTCTCTACAAATACAAAGCAAAATAAATGGTTCGCAGCGATTAATATTTGCGAGTAAATGTAGGTCGCGAAACTCGCGAATATTTCTCGCACACGAATAAAAGTTCGTTCACAGTATTGTTTTTGTAATACATGTTCACCCCATTGTTGCCTGCTCGTTGCAATTCAGTTTGTATTGCATAACATTGTATACATTTATCATTGTATATATCAATATTTACCTTATGTGCATCATTTTATTGATGATGATGATCCTTTTTGCACATTAATTAATAAAGCCTTGCCAGAAACTGCCACTCACTGTTTATCTATTTTATCAACATAATTGAACGATTGATGAAGCTTAAAAAATTCAAACCTTGTGAATGTATTGATTAACAAATTGGTAAGACATTTTAACCCATGAGCGTTTTATAAATGCTCTGTCTTGTTTTAAGAAAACCGTTGTCAAACCCATGACCATAGATTTTTCTCCGAACGTTCGACGTCTTTCGCAAAACTTATGCCAGCTTTCTTAGAAAGATAAAAAAATTACCCTTTTATATCCTCAGCTTACAAAGATATTCCCTTACAAAAAATACTATAGTAAACTTTAGTTAACTATAGTAAACTATAGATAACTTTGACACTATGAAAACTATAGTTAACTATAGTGATAACTTTGACACTTTGGCTAACTATGGTGATAACTTTGAAAACTTTGATTTAGTATAGTGATCACTATGGTACAATAGTGATAACTATGAAAACTTCGAAATACTATAGTGATCACTATGAAAACTTTGATTAACTATAGTGATAACTTTGAAAACTTTGATTTACTATCGTGATCACTATGAAAACTTTGATTTACTATAGTGATAACTTTGAAAACTTAGATTTACTATAGTGATCACTTTGAAAACTTTGATTTACTATAGTGATAAATTAAAACTTTGCTTTACAGTGGTAACTTTAAAACTATATTGACAACTTTGAAAACTTTGATTTACTATAGTGATAACTTTAATTTACTATAATTAACTATTGTTCACCAAACTTTAAATATAGTTAAATATAGTTTATTATAGTATTTTTGTTAAGGAATGCATGGTTGTCATTAAGCAATCTTACGATTATGCACCATATATTTCTGAGGCAATGAAAAAGATTCAAGATACCTACCACCAGTTAATTCAGAATAAGTGGCGAGAGGATAAAAGAATGTTGGTGAATTAATGAATACCCGGTGTCCAAGTAACTTCTGAATCTGGTCCCCCAAACTATAAACTGAGAACAAACTAAGCTAAAATTTCACGTAAGTATAACTTCTGAAAATAAAATAAAAATTTCGGCATGTGTTTGTATTTGAATATTAAACAGACTTGCAATTTCAAGAAAAGATAGTCAAAAAAAAATTCAATATATTAAAAAATCTAAATTTTGACTCAAGTGTGTTCTCAATTCATAGTCTTGGGACAGAGTTATTAACGCGGGATTCTGATGATAGCCTCCATTTGATTGTCATCCGAAACATCATTTTCTTTGCGAAATAGTTTTTATCGCTTCATAAATAGTTTTCACTCTCTTAAAAAATGAAATTTGCGTAGCATGCATGTAAATATGCAGCATACAAATAGTTAATAATTCGAGATCATTCAAAGTGAATCAAAGACCAAAAAATATTAGCAAATGAGTATTAGTAACTCAGCAAAATTTATTGAAAACAAGTATCAAAAGGTATTATCTGGACTGTTATTCCGTTTGATTTGATTGCGTACGTAGCCTTCATTTCGTCTTTGTGCCCTGCAAAATACAGGATTAGAAATATGTTGATAGATACAAAAATATTAAAATCCAGTTTTCATTCACTTCATCTTGTTTTCTTATACAATTACAGTTATAAACATATAGAATAATATCACTGAAATCTTTTTACGTTGTTAGATAATGTACAATTTACATTTCCGCTTCAAATTAGTATATTCCACACCAAACTTTGTGATCAAGTGACTGGAAATGGATATCTAATGTCCAAGAGGAGGTTTTCAACTTACACATGGGCAAGTTGGACAAACATCACAATAACTGGTTTGCTTCAAGATGGAGGGTGTATAAAAAGTTGTTACTTGGTGTTCTGGAAAGACACAATGAAATGGATGAATGTAATAATGTTGATGATAATTTTATTGCTATACATACGTATCCTTTTATTCAAACCTGGACTAAATGATGAAAAAAAATACCTTAGAGGTATTTGATTTGGTTTAATATTAAGCAGAAAAATATCAACAGTGACATTTTTCTTGATCAATATCAATTCACATTTACCATCTATAAAGTCCATATTGTATACTGTGACAAGATTCCTAGAAATATATGTTTGATAAATTTAAAAGGTGAAGATAACGAACAGCGGTCAAACCCACAAATCCACCAAACAAAAGGAATAAAATACAGGTCAAATACAAAGACCCTGGAAACACCAGACATGGGATCAGGTGCTAAGGAGGAGTAAGCATCCCCTGTTGACCGGTCACAACCCTCATAAACCCTATGTGTTGATCAGGTATACAAAGTACTCCGTAACCAAATTTAGTATAAAAGCAATGATATTATAAATGGTGTTAGTTATGTCAGACAAAATACGACCCAACGATCGGTTGTATTCACAAATAAGGTCATAATAACGACAGTTTAATTAGCAAAAACATACTTTAAACGGGATTGTTGAAATTCTTGTAACATTTACTTATTTGTTTGTAGCTTGTCGAGGTTTAAAAATTGATCGTACTCAGAACATGCTCTTGCAAAAGGAAACCCAAAGATTCCACACATTCATTAAGATATGAATTCAAGAAGCACAAATGAGAGTTATGTTTTCTTTCCATTTTATGAAGCGTCTTATCATGATAAAAAATTCACAGAGTTAAAAAGAATTCTGCATTTCATCTTTCATTTAGGTTCCTCGGAAAATCTTAATTCTTCTTCCATAATCCAAGGCATATTCCTTGTAAGACAGAATTAGACTTGCTCTTTTTCGGTTACATTACAGTTGATTAAGCCACAGATGATAAAAAAAAAGAAGATCAAATAATATACCTGGATTATAATACTCGTACACACGAACAGGTGAAGGTTTAATATTTGCAACCAAGGTGCTTCTTTCCACGTTTACTGTGACACAAGCCTCGTTCCTGGTTATCTACCAAAATGTATATAAAAGTGTAGCTGTATTTATGGAATCAGATGCATGGGGGAAAACAGGAAATGATTTTTTCATGCAATCTTCCAAAACATTAAAAATATAATAGTTTAACCCTAACTTTGATATCAATGAATGACACGTACGAGTTACGGTCTGGGCACATATTCAAAGTTAGAACAAAGTACATAACATGAATCATTGATTCTGCTACATGAACATCTTCTTTATATATTTCCTGATAAGTTATATATGAATAACTGACCTCATCGAAATATAGGACCACGTTTCTGTCATCGAGCTCTGATTTCTTGAGATTTTGATGATAGCTGATGCTCTCCATGTCAACTTCAAACCCTGACGGGACACCGTACTCTACAATAGCCATACCGCTTCCCACAGCTGCGGATGTATTATAGCTAAACAAATTGTTAATACTCGTTGATCCGGATAAAAACGAGTTACATACATTTTAAGATATACTTATACACATGTAATTACATCTCATTTCTTTCTCATTGTCAAAAAGACGTTTGTACCTTGTACACATTCTTGTAGTTATAGTTTCCATGGTTTCTTTCAGACTACTAACATCAATCAAGAAGGCCGGTTTCTCTATTTGTTCCTTAACATTATAATTTACTGCCACCTTAAAAACAACAAGTTTAAACGTGTATTGTAAAGTATTTTGGCGGCAAGTCGTCAGTTAAGAATGAAAATGCATAGAATATTGATATTCCAGAACGTAGGTTTTGATTATGGCGACATAATAGCAGTCCGAAACATGAAGCCATTATCAAACTACGAGTCCATAATAATTAAAATGACCAAGTAAACGCATTTGATTGAAAGTTTTAAGGATTTGCATCACCCCTCCTAAGACTCTCCGAATTTTACAACGGTGTAATATATCATCTTGATACAATTATTATATTAGTAATCATTAAAATGCAAATTGTCTATGTCTTCAAGTTTTTCAGATATATTAAAGGAATGTAGGTCATAAAAATCATTTATTACAGAAAGTATTTTCACATACCTGGACTAAAGCTGCTCCATGACCACTAGCTGTAACATTAACGATGTCTGGAACTCCAGAGGGCTGTATCAAAGAAAATTATTTACATTTTTGGAAATTGGTTTTTATAACAAAAAACATAAAATAAAAACGAAAATCCATTTAAACTTAATAAATTCTACTTAAAATCTCATTCAATTTAAAGACTGTTAATAACCGGAATATTTGCTACATTATTGTTTGGACGTTTATAGAACTCAATTATATTCTAAATGTCTGCTTGTTACAAATCCTATGGATATAGGATAACAATGTCATGTATTTTTTAAAATTTAAATCTATTGTTAACCTATGTCAATATTTTGATTATCAAACTGAATCTCACATGCTGTTAAAATATGTTTGGCAATCGATATCTTACCTGAAATTTCTGAAGAACCATCTTGTTTTTTTCATTGACCTTGACACTGTGACTTTCATTGTGAGTATTGACGATGATATTTAAATCTAGGAGTGAATTACCAGACTGGGAATGCGTCAGTTCGGACAACGCTTGTAAGGCCAGAACAGTATCCTAATTAATAAAATAGTGTATCATTGTATCAAGAGATATATTACTTATTTTTTTTATTAAGTTAAATTGATGCTTACATCTAAAAGTATCATTTTGCAGTTTGCACTTTTACTTTACAGGCCTTTTTTGAAAATCATTTCTAAAAATGTAATACAATGTTAAGTTCAAAATAACGATATTTAGTACAATTTTCTTATAGTAGTACTAATGTTTAACCTGAAAGTCTACCTTAGAGGTAACGGAGATAAGGTTTAAATGTATGTCTGCTGTACCTGAGTGGAAGCAAAGCCTCCATTCGCATTTCTTTGTTTAAGAATCCATTTCAGTATTTTCTGCGCCTGGACATATTTCTGACTTTTTACATAATAGAGCAGTGTGTATGCTGACGTCTCAATATCTACTGGTGTTGCTCGAGTGTTAGGACTATTCCAAAGATAATTTGGAGATTTTCCGGATGACTCCCATGGCAAGTAGATATCAACAACTGCAAAGGAATGAGTTATGAATTTGCTTATATCATCAATATTAATTTGCATCTTTCAGAAAATTTGACAGTAAATTAAGAATAAACCTAATCATGTAATATTATGTTTTACAAATAATGGCCCTAATATGACAATTTTGCACAACTTACCATGGCAGTTTTCAACACCAAGGGACAGCTGTACCTGTTGAAGAGCATTGTAATTGGACACTCTGAATACATGATTAATATCAGAGGCAATATTTTCTAACTCTCTCTGTCCAATTCCACTTCCGATTCCAATGGAATACGTAGTGACTCCAATAGATCGCAGTGCTTCAGCAGCTATTTTTGTGGCGGCAGGATCATTAGACTGTCCGTCTGTTATTACAATTACTATCCTGCTGGAATTCATTGCTGCCCCTTTTGATGCGATAAAACTGTAGTTCTCCACATAACGAAGTGCTGATGCAGTGTCTGTGCCACCCGCATAGTACGGTACCCTGGAAACAGCATCTGCAATGGCTGAGGCACTCTGATATGCATTTAAAGGGAATGCCTCATAAACCCTAGAGCTAAAGGTCACAACGGATACCTTTGTTTTACCATTGCTAAAATCAAATGAACTGGTCATGTCACGAACAAAGGACAGAATACTCTGAAAGTTGCTGGAACCGATACTTCCACTGGAGTCCAGAACAAATACAATGTCAGCAGATGGTTCCGTGCATGCTTTAACAGAAAGAAATACTGTTATGCATCATTTCGTAATTAAATAAGAAAACAAAAGCAACATGGAACAAAACACAACGAAGGACGGCATGACAATAGAGAAATTGATAAGAGACCAGTCTTAATGTAGATCAAAGTATAGAATAAGCGAACAATATAGGGAGTAATTTCTAAAAAAAAAAAAAAAAAGTCACAAGTTTACTGACGTTCAACAGCAGAATGTTTGAATTTTATAGATGTATAACCATGTATTTCTAAATGAAATCATCATGATGCTTCTCTATTCAAAAGATAAATATTCTTGTCTAAAAGTCTTTATATCTATAATAAATTTTAAGATAAAATATCGCTTTCTATAATTCTTCTATCTATAAATAACTTTAATGATAGTTCTACTACGGTTATCGCAAACGTCAAAGCGATGCCGCGGCCATTATTCTTCAATAAATCACAAACGTCATAAACAAATTATCATTAAATTTAAACCGATAAATCGATTTCCTCAAATTTTGACTGTGTTCATTAGGAAAAGCATAGAGGTATCTTTTGATAGTGACGCATACTGGTGGGAAAAATTACTACGGGTTCACATCAAATCGCACCTTTACTAATGCTCGAGATACATGAACGAGGAGTAGCATTCTTTGTATGTCATAAGACACATCTGATGACGTCCAAAATTAGCTTCTGCATCTCTCTTTATAAAACTTCAAATATTCGCTGAAGCAGAATAAAAACAAGATGTGTTTGTGAAACACTGATGCCCCCGTAAGGCAGCTTATGGCGAAGGTTAAAGTTTCTTCAAATGCAAGTCAAAATCCAGGCCAAAAGATAAAAAATGTTGATACCCAAAGAAAGGTCTTGTCTCGAGGAATACACCTATGAAATTTGAAAGACCTAGATACAACTGTTCAAAAGTTATGGCCAAGGTTAAAGTTTTTTAAATAAAAGTCAAGCGTCAAGGTCAAGGTCAAAGTGGTTGGTATCGAAAGGAAGATCTTGTCACAAGGATTACATATGTGAAGTATGAAAGCCCTAGCACCAACCATTCGAAAGTTATGGCCAAGGTTAAAGTTTTTCAAAAATAGGTCAAACTCCTAGGTCAAGGTCAAAAGGTCAAAGTGGTTGGTATCCAAAGGAAGGTCTTGTCACAAGGATTACATATGTGAAGTATGAAAGCCCTAGCATCAACCATTCAAAAGTTATGGCCAAGGTTAAAGTTTTTCAAAAGTAGGTCAAACTCCAAGGTCAAAAGGTCAAAGTTGTTGGTATCCAAAGGAAGGCCTTGTCACAAAGAATACACGTGTGAAGTTTGAAACCCCAAGCACCAACTGTTCAGAAGTTATGGCCAAGGTTAAAGTCTCATAAAATTTTGCAAAAGTGGGTCAAACTCCAAGGTCAAGGTCAAAAGGTCAAATATGATGGTACCCAAAGAAAGGTCTTGTCACAAGAAATACACATGTGAAATATGAAAGTCATAGCTCCAACCAATCAAAAGTTATGGGCAAGGTTAAAGTTGACAACAGACAGACAAACAGACAAACGGACAAACAGACAAACGGACAAACAGACAAACAGATAAACAGACAAACAGACAGACAGGACAAAAACAATATACCCCCGGGATCTTTCGATCCGGGGGCATAATAATTCCCTCTTCCTCGGAACTGTTGGAAAATATACACCTTTGGGCTTGGTTTTATTTGCCAACAACATCTCTCGACTATCGGGATATTTTCTCTAACTATTCCTCCAACGGGAACTTACATGAATTTCTTAAATATTCATGTCTACCTATATTTTCTATCTACTTGTAAGTTAAATCAAGTAAAAGAATGCAACATTCAGATCTCTGGCAGTTTACAAAAAATCCAAACTGAATAAGAAAAATTTAGAGGGGAAATACATTTGACAGATCTCATAGCATTGGTAGAAATCAATAATAATAATTATATTAATTGGTGACGGTTAACTAATCTGTAGAAAATTAATATACAGACAATGACATTGTATTTTGTTAAGTTTACTTGTCATCGTAATGACTTAAATAAAAAAATCGTAAATAACTGGCAAAAGACTATTGCATAAAACATAGAGCAATACACCACTTTGTTTCTTTAGAAAAGAAATTGTAATCAATATAGAAAGAAACTAATATGAACTCTACAGCATAAGAAAAATATGTTACATACAAGGTTTGGGTGTTGTCGTGGTGGTGAAGGCTGATGCTGCAGAAAAAGAAATATAATTTTCTTTACAATGAAAATAAAAAAAAAACCATCAAAAAATTAAATTAGGTGCATATTCTTCTCTTGTGGTGTGTCTTCCATTTTATTTTATGATTTTCCACAATACGTCTCAAATTGTAAGCCTGAGAATTAACAATGTTTGAAAGTATTGTTGGTTATAAAAGACCAAGTATAAATTTAAAAAAAAAAAAAAAAAAAGCTCCAAGTAAAACAAGTTCTTTTGTACGTTGTTTAACGTCCCTCTCGAGAATTTTTCACTCATATGGAGACGCCAGCACTTGCCGGTGGAGCTAGAGCTGCAAATTTTGTCCTATGCTCGGCACTTACGGCCATTGAGCAGTGAGGGATCTTTATCGTGCCAGCACCTACTGCGACACGGGACCTCGGTTTATACGGTCTCATCCGAAGGACTGGTCTCCACGTCCCACAGTGGGATTCGAACCAGCGACGTAAGGATTAACTCCTTACTTCGCGACTCTAGAGCAGACGCTCTAACCACTGCGCCACACAGGCGACAAAACTAGTTCTAAGCAAACCATAGACGAGCTTTTGTCTATAAAAATCGTACAAGGCTGGGGTTCCAATTTCTTCATCACTTCCGTAGCCATGGGACTTCTGGTAAGTTCAAGAGCATAACTGACGATGGCAATATCATAAGAATCTCTCAGATATTTAGCATGCTGCTCTAGATATCCCTTAGATCTCTGTAGCACATAGTCCAGTCGAGTATTCTACATAAAAAAGAGATGAATATTCTTTATAAGTGATGGATATTCTTTATATTTTCTAAATAGACATCACGATTCTTTAAATGATTAAATTTCAGTCTTTTTATAACAGACATGAAATACTTGGGTTATATACTTTTGTGTTATGGATATCTATTGTGCATTTCTGACGGGCATTGAATATTTCACTTACGCTAACAACATCTTTGCTTTCTACTAGTGCTATAGTTACAAAAGCTGTCAGAGTTAATTCTTTGTGAGATCCACCCTGAAAAACGAAGAAATGAACTAATATCATTAGTTTTCAAAATATTTTATCTATTCTTAACAACCAACGCATAAGTTAAGCATTAAAAAACAAAAAGTGCAATCATTAAAAGTATTTTTTCTACAGCTATCCTAAGACTCTTCGATGTAAGTGGGAAGTAGAAAATATCAATGTTGCAACAAATATTGTGAGCGAAATGGAAATCTCAAAAATAAAGTTCTATAAATTTTGAAAAAAAAAACCAATATCTGACTTTTTATGCTTGTTGTGGTCAAAACAGTCTGAACATCTTTCATATAGAACTGTATGAGAATACCTATCGTACTTAAAACATTGCCAGTTCTGTATGAGAATACCTATCGTACTTAAAACATTGCCAGTTCTGTATGAGAATACCTATCGTACTTAAACATGAGAAAACCTATCGTACTTAAAACATTGCTAGTTCTGTATGACAATACCTATCGTACTTAAAACATTGCGAGTTCTGTATGAGAAAACCTATCGTACATAAAACATTGCTAGTTCTGTATGACAATACCTATCGTACATAAAACATTGCGAGTTCTGTATGAGAATATCTATCGTACATAAAACATTGCTAGTTCTGTATGACAATACCTATCGTACTTAAACATGAGAATATCTATCGTACATAAAACATTGCCAGTTCAAAATTAAAAGATTACTTGGAAGCTTCTAAAAAAACGTGAAACACTGATTCCCCCGTATGGCAGCTTATGGCGAAGGTTAAAGTTTCTTCAAATGCAAGTCAAAATCCAGGCCAAAAGATAAAAAATGTTGATACCCAAAGAAAGGTCTTGTCTCAAGGAATACACCTGTGAAATTTGAAAGACCTAGATACAACTGTTCAAAAGTTATGGCCAAGGTTAAAGTTTTTTAAATAAAAGTCAAGCGTCAAGGTCAAGGTCAAAGTGGTCGGTATCGAAAGGAAGATCTTGTCACAAGGATTACATATGTGAAGTATGAAAGCCCTAGCATCAACCATTCAAAAGTTATGGCCAAGGTTAAAGTTTTTCAAAAGTAGGTCAAACTCCTAGGTCAAGGTCAAAGGGTCAAAGTAGTTGGTATCCAAAGGAAGGTCTTGTCACAAGGATTACATATGTGAATTACGCGGGTATGTTAAGGAAGCATACAAATCATTTATCGAGAAATTTAGACTTTTTAAAGAAAATCAAGATTGATAATTTGTCAAAGTCGCCGATAAAACGTAAACTATTATTAACTATCACATAAAGACACGGATTGTCTGAGGCCAAGTAGTGCATTACCTCGACTGCTATTAATAGCAAAATATTCCTTAATAAAAAAGTTCACAGAACAACAATACCCCGGGGTTTAATAATTTCTTTGAGTAAATAATATAGTTTAATAACATCTCTTATGCCTAAAAAGTGCTGCTAGAATCCCACTGTCCGGTCGGGAAAATAATTATTCCACATATTTGCACGAAACCTTACCCGATGTTTTGCATTATATACATATAACCAGAGATATTTCTTCAAACCATGTTTACCTCACGATTCTAGCAGCACTTTCCAAGTATTTTAGAACGCAAGCTTTCGATATGTGCAAATCGTATGTTTTTAAATATCCAGCTTAGTGTTGTTCTTTTGCATTATTGTTGTCACGAATGACAGAAAGGCCAATCGGGATACGTAAATAGCTCACTTTCTTCAATAGAAGATATAATCGATGAAAATAAATCAACATACCTGTTTAACAAACTTTAACTTCACATGAATAACACACAATATTCACGGTATTTGCTTCTAAACCCCCTTTTACGTATCTTTTTACATGCCGTCTTAGCCAAATTCTCGTTACACAACATGATCGATTCTCAAGTTACTTGTTGAACAGTTATGATGTCATCGGTCGGAGATTTTAATTCAAGTGACAGATACAGCATAATAAAATAAAAACATCTGATTTTTGTTAATATTTGCACGTTTCTATTCATTTTCAGGAGTTAAATTATGTCTCTAAATAACAATATTAAGAAAACTTGCGTTCTAAACTTGACGTCATCTCGCCTACTATGACGTCATATTGTATCACTGATTCAGTAAAGTCAGATTATCTTAGTGCTTCCTTAACACACCTGCGTATGAAAGCCCTAGCATCAACCATTCAATAGTTATGGCCAAGGTTAAAGTTTTTCAAAAGTAGGTCAAACTCCTAGGTCAAGGTCAAAAGGTCAAAGTGGTTGGTATCCAAAGGAAGGTCTTGTCACAAGGATTATATATGTGAAGTATGAAAGCCCTAGCATCAACCATTCAAAAGTTATGGCCAAGGTTAAAGTCTCATAAAAGTTTGCAAAAGTGGGTCAAACACCAAGGTCAAGGTCATAAGGTCAAATATGATGGTACCCAAAGAAAGGCCTTGTCACAAGGAATACACATGTGAAATATGAAAGTCATAGCTCCAACTAATCAAAAGTTATGGGCAAGGTTAAAGTTGACAACAGACAGACAGACAAACAGATAAACGGACAAACAATCAAACAGACAAACAGATAAACAGATAAACAGACAAACAGACAGACAGGACAAAAACAATATACCCCCGGGATCTTTCGATCCGGGGGCATAAAAATAATCCCTGCAGATGACATATAAACATTTCTCGGCATGTCTTAAAACTGGACTTGTACTGCTAAAATTTTTTAACAATATGATTAATAGAGAGATGTCACTGCAATGTTTAAAATTCTATTAAAAGTAACATCCAGGAAATTCAAAACTATCATAAATATAAAAGCTTAATTGGAATTGTTGAAAAAAGTACCTTTCCTATATGCAAATATGCACATGTTTACTTTTCATAAACACAATACCTCCGTGTTTGGTATTTTAATCTTCATATCATTAAAAATATTTTAGAAGTAAAAAAAATAAAATAAAACACTGAAATTTTAAAAACAGGTTTACTTTTACAGAGAGAAATTCGATCAAAATTCTGTACCTGTTGGAGGAGGGAATTAACAAAAAATATTTGTCTGTAGAGAGAGTAAATTAACGCAAATTCTGTACCTGTAGGGAGAGGGAATTGATTGACACAAACATCCGCATTTCTAGAGAGAGGGAATTGACATAAAATCTCTGTCTGTAGAAAAATTGAAGTAATACAAATTCTACAACTGTACAGAAAGTAAAGTAACACACAATATGTGTCTGTAGAAAGAGTGAATACAAATTCTGTAACTGTAGAGAGCGGACAGCAACAAAAAATATGTGTCTGTAGAAACAGTGAATACAAATTCTGTAACTATAGAGAAAGGACAGTAACACAAAATATGTGTCTGTAGAAAGAGTGAATACAAATTCTGTAACTATAGAGAAAGGACAGTAACACAAAATCGGCTGAGAAAGAAAACTAATAAACTTCTGAAATTGTAGAGAAAGGAAAGTAACATAAAATCTGTGTCTGTAGAAAGAAAAGTACTACAAAATTTGTAATTTTAGAGAGAGAGGGAATTAACACAAAATATGTGTCTGTAGAGAGAGTGAATCAATAAATTCTGTAATTGTTGAGAGAGAGACACAAAATCTATATCTGTATGGGAAGGGAATTTACAGAAAAGTTTGTACCTGTAGAGAGCGGAATTTAAAACAAAATTTGTACCTGTTTGGAGAGGAAATCTACACAAAATCTGTTCCTACAGAAGAGAAGGAATGAACACAAAGTCTGTTCCTCTGAGGAAACGGAGAGGGAATTAACACAGAATCTCTTCCTGAGATATTAACACCAATCTGTACTTCTAGGGAGAGGGAATTAACACAGAATCTCTTCCTGTAGCGAGAGGATATTAACACCAATCTGTACTTCTAGGGAGAGGGAATTAACACAGAATCTCTTCCTGTAGCGAGAGGATATTAACACCAATCTGTACTTCTAGGGAGAGGGAATTAACACAGAATCTCTTCCTGTAGCGAGAGGATATTAACACCAATCTGTACTTCTAGGGAGAGGGAATTAACACAGAATCTCTTCCTGAGATATTAACACCAATCTGTACTTCTAGGGAGAGGGAATTAACACAGAATCTCTTCCTGTAGCGAGAGGATATTAACACCAATCTGTACTTCTAGGGAGAGGGAATTAACACAGAATCTCTTCCTGTAGCGAGAGGATATTAACACCAATCCGTACTTCTAGGGAGAGGGAATTCACCCAAAATCTACACAATAGAGAAGGACTAATTCCAAAATCTATACCTTTAGGCTGAGGTATTTAATACAAAATATGTATCTTTTGGGAGGGAGAATTAACATGAATTCTGTACCTGTAGGAATCAACACGAAATCTGAACCCGTATGGAGAGGGAATTAACACAGACTATGTACCTGTAGGGAGAGGGAATTGACTCCCTGGAGTTCGCTAAAGGAGCCCCAGCTCATTTGACGGTTAATTAGCCACTGCTGGGCTTTCTCCAAAACTTCACTGTTGATGTCAATATACGATGCAGATTGTGCAAAGGATTTCAAAACGAAAGCTGTCAACCTACGATAGAAAACATCAAATAATAGCTACTATTATAATCTTGTTACTGTTTTCAGATTACCTTGTTCATGTAAAAATTGCTGCCCAAATCAAGAACTTACATAAGCATTTTGCTTTATATTAAGTGTGGAGACAATACAGAATTTTGTTTTAAAGTCTAACACATTTTCGGCAACACAAGTTCCTTACACAAAGTGAAATATTTTGATCCATGCAACTGTGTAAATAATTTCTTTAACTTAAAAATGTTTTAATATAAACGGTTATAATAAATGTACATTTACTCCTTGGATAATTTGAAGTTCCCATAATGTTAAGAGACACAATACATTTTATATACAAAATACATTTAATAGCAGAATGTTGCAATAGAATGTGCGCACTCTTCTAAAATAAATTTGTGATGATTAGGTCTCGTGATAAAAGTAAAAAAAAAAATAAAATTTGTACTCACCAAGTACTTCCATAGTTGTCTTTAGAACCCCAAACACTAAATGAGCCGTCCCTATGCTGAAACTTGAGTTCCCGTTGATAGCCTAGAGTCCAAAAATAATTCATGATAGTTTTATAACACGCCTATTACATTTATTACTGTATTTTCTATTAAAATTACTTAAATAAGCTACAAAGTAACAGATAACTTAATTTAATTTGTCGTTGGACTTTCCGTGTTTAATTTGATTAGCATGAGTTGTACTTCTAATATATTTGAAAAAAATTTCATCATGAAACAATCGATAGCAAAGGGCAGCTGAGCAATCTGAAAGAAGAAAATTCATGTGTCCAAAGGTAGGATTACCGAAGGCTTGAAATTCCATTTTGTATGATAAGAGAATACTTCAAGAATGTATAAAAGAAACATTACATCGGTATAAGAACATGCCTTTTTCCATAAAAGACAAGGCTTTATCTTTTATTTGATCTGTTAATTGTCCAGTTCTTTGAAGATAACTAAAAATAGACACATCTGGGGCAAAGCCGATCATAGTCTGCTCTCCGCATCCCGTTGGTAATGCTAGTAATTTGTCTAAACCGGAAACAGATGGTCCCATATAGTCACCTAAATAAAAATAATTCAAATATCTTGTGTAATCTTCATTGTATCATTCTTGAACTTAATAAAACAATTCAATGATTTTAATTTGATCATCTTGACTTAAAATAGATCAAATTCCGTGAAAAAATCATTTTGTTATTGAAATAAAAATGATATTACCTATGGTTAAAACTTGTACTCTTTCTGATCCTTTAACCAGTGAACTTGGGAATTCAATGGGGACGCTATGATGGTCGGTGGTCTTGTTGGTCATGTCAATTATTAAAGGAACATTATACTCCTTCTTAACTCCTTCCGCCTAACAACATTAGATTAAAAATCTGTTCGATAGCTATTTTGATTCACGTACATAACTTGTGTTTATAATTTGTTTTTGTTAGATGAATATAAATAGGCAAATAAAATTGTACTACATTTTATCCATCTGTTCATGCAAGCAAACATAAACTTGTTCAAAATGCAAATTTCCAACTAACTTCTCATTAAAAGATGACTACTATATAGCATATATTGTATAAAAAAAATTTTTGTCTTTAAAATTGTTAATGCTGGTATATAGAATGTATATAATTCTCAGTAAATTCATACTCCTCTTTATTGAAAATAATTTGTTTTTCAAATATAATTAATTTCAAAGTTTGTGAGTTTAAATGATATTGCATTTTTTATCGAATCATTTGATGGAGAATTATTTAAACTAAAACATACCTCCACTCTTAGTTTCCTTTTCACTGCATCCGCTGCTATAACCGACTGAGCTTTGACAGAAATGTCAATGTCTCCAATAACAGCGGGTATAATAGGGAAAAACATTGACTCGGATTGTCCAGAGGGCACCTAAACAGAAATGTCAGTGTATATAACCAGTAACAGTGGTATAATGGGGAAATGCTTATGCAGAATGACAAGAGGGCACAAAAGCACAGATTTTATAATCTTATATTATAATGAAATATTTTAGTGCAGAATTCAGACATCAAAATAGGACAAAACATAGGCCATAACTAGTATTATCGCTTATCGGGCAGACATTTAATATTTTGGAAAGATGAACAATTTTTTGTGAACCTTTATCATTGAAAAGGTACCTCTAACATACATTTTGAAACATTGAAGATATTCGTTACAGTAGTAGAATACATACCTGGATATTTGACGTCTTTGTGATGGATTCATAATGTGTGTATCCCAAGTCATCAACGACTATGTTTTGAAAATCTGAATTATGTTCTAGGGTCACTAAAACCTAAAATCATGGGAAAAAAGGGGATGTTACATTAGTCAGTCGTAAATGTTATTATTTCAAGATGCCAATATTTGATAAATGTTTGATAAATAAATATATCTGCTTTTAAATCTAAGCTGTGCAATGGCCTTCTTTTTTTCTATCTCATCAAAATTTCCTGGTATATGAAAATATTCAGTTAAAAGTGTAAGAATGTATTGCATGTTGATATTTTGGAGCAAAATTACATTTGTTTTAAAAGTTTTGTTCTCAATAAGGTGCTTAAGTCCTTCCTTTGTCATATAGATGTTTAGTACTCACTGTGAGATTCTCAGTCATGTAGTTGAAGATGTTTACTTGTAATACTACCTCCTCACCATGTATGACAGAGAATGGAAGATTGATGTTGATGAAGAAGGGCCTGAATACATTCAGCTGTAAATGCAATAATATGCTTACGTCATAATCAAACAGGCGCTTGAGGGCCGTCATGGAATATGTCTGCAGAGAAATTTTGTTCAGAACACAACTGATAAAAGTTGTTTGTTTCTTAAAGAAATCATTTGCTTCGAAGTAGAAATTCCCTAAAATATGTTTCAAAATATAGCAGTTTTTGAGTACACTGTGGAGGAAGGTCGTATGAAGTATGTCTAATGATGTTATTTTCAAATTTTTGTCGCGTTATTCAGTGCTTTTTCGATTTTTGTATAATTTTACGGAAATAAACCTTCACCGACACTCTAATACAAATGCTTGCAATATGAATTTCACACACATAATACATGTACTGAACTGTTTAAATGCTGAAAAAATTGTACGGTATAATTAAGAATACTAATGTAACATAGAATCTTTTTCCAATAGACTGAGTAGTACATGCATTGGATGCAACACAGAAGATCAAAACATAAAAATGGCCTTAATTTTATTGAATAATTTTGTTAAAATTTGAAGCTATAATGAAAATCACCTTGGAAGCAGCACTGGACACTCCGATACCAACGTCTTTGTTCATAGAGAAAGCACTAGCTACCCAAGAAGTGATGGAGTCTGGAGCAACTGAAGAAATAGTCACATTTCCAGAATCCCTACAAAATCACGAAAACAAAAACATGTAATCTTTTTTTGTTCAATTAAATTATTTGTGTTTTCCCTAAATATTTTCATTAACAGGAAGTCATTTTTTTTTAATATTTAAGGCTTTAGTACAAACTGTATTCCATGTTCATCCTTTCAAAAGACAAACGTTGATGAAATCCTTTTCTTTTAACATGAGTCATTGACTTTATTTTAGCGGTAATTCACATGCAAAAAGTTTTTCGTATTTTGGAAATCTTCTAAATATCATTTGGATATTTGACCCACTTTACCGAAATGCAGCTGATTGAGTTAAAGCATGTAATGGATTTAAGATTAATATTTAAATTTGACAATTTATTCTCATGTTTAAATTTAATTTAATATTTGATAAGTTCAACTTGTATTCTGTAAAAAATAAAGTATTTAAGATCTTAAAGAATTTCATGGACTATCGAGTTGGACAGATACACAGAAAGAATGTATGGATCACTAGAATTAAAAAAAAAATATAGATGCATGTGTTCTACATTTAAAATGAAATATTACAAACAAATATTTGCATTGCTATACTGTGATGTAGGACTATAGTCTGATGATAATCTTTACTTGAGCTTACCCAACAAATTGACTTGTCCATAGCCATGTCTCTGGAAAGTTTGAACGAACATGTTTGGCTGTAGACAAATGAGCAGAAAGAGAAGGCGTTGTTGTTTGAAATGGACGGTAAGTTGTTGTGAAAAAGAAAGGAGTGGACGGGTAGGCGGGCATTGGTGTGCCAACAACTATAGAATTAGAATTTTAAAAAAATGTATTTAAGAGATATTTTGGAATTCTGTTGAAAATATTAGAAATGATTCATATTAGAATATTTGAATGCATGAACTTTATCATCGTAAAATGTTTCATTATTACGTAATGGTAAACTCTATGTAACATTTATTGTTTTTTTTTACTATTACTAGATTTAACATTTCAACTAAAAGATTAACGTTTACCGCCTCCTGGTGCGTACGTATGAGACATGTAGGTAGGCAGTGGTTGTGGAGGATACGTCATACCTAATTTGGGAACAAAGAATCATCTTTTACTTGAATTCTAAAATGATGTTTCAACTACATGTAGACGAATACGTACATGTATAGACTTTTTCATCAACTAAAAGAACTGTTTTAACAAGGCTGCTGACACGAAATGTAATTTTTAATTTTTTAATTTTCCTCCCATATATATATATATATATATATATATATATATATATATATATATATATATATATATTTATATATTATATATATATATATATATATATATATATATATATATATATATATATATATATATATATATATATATATTATCTCCAATTTTTGCCCCAACCGAACCCTAGTGTCCATTATTCGAAAACATTTGAATAACTTTGAATAAAAAAGGATTCTATATATTCCAATATAAAAGTTTGAACAATAGGCCCACTAGCCTTGTTGTTTGTTTACATGTGGTAAGATCGAATTATTGTTTGAAATTAAAGGTACATTTATTGAATCTGGAATTTTCCATGAATCCCGAGGACTGGAAATGAGAGGATTGTTTGGATACAGATGATTCAGCTGGTTGTCAGGGGGGAGGGGGTGTCCCCATACCAAACCAGGTTATACAAAAATAATTTGTGTTCCATTTTGGATATTAACCAATCAGAGGCTAGAATACAAACAAAATTAAATTATTTGATGATAAACAATGAAATTAGCGGGTATAATTCGACACGTACTGGCCATTATTTGAATAAAGTTGTGTCTGCCCTGCCGGAGAATGATTGCATATAAATACGGCTTATCAAAGACCTTTTAAATTTAAGAATACATTTTATAAAGATTTTCCCCTATATATTTCCAGTAAAACTTTGATTCTTTATTGTGGCTCCATTCTAACCAAGAAACCATAATTTCAATAGACGTGTATTTGCACTACCTAAGGATGTTTGCATATAAATAAGACTTACCATGACCCTGTTATTCTTCAAATGAAGATCCTTTTTGTTTTTTCTGTAAATTTTCATGTAAAACTTGGATCCCGTAGTTTGTTCCACCCTAGCTACTCCCAGGGGCCATAATTTGAAGTACATTCGGATGCTTGCATATTAATATGACAAATCTAGACCCTATTTTAAAAATTGTTTTCAACAGGCTCCCATGTAGCCCACTGGAGACCAAGTTTTGAACAAATTTGAAACTGTACTGCTTGAGAATGCTTGTATATTACACTAATAATTATGACATCATGGCCCTGCTATTCTTGAGAAGATTTTAAACGATTTTACTGATATATTCCGACGTAAAAAAAATTCGCTGATAATTGTAGTTACCTGGTGCGGGTGTCGGACCTGTTGCATGAAAAAAAAGGACAAATGATAAATCAACTTATGAATTAAAATAATTCTTCGTATGAAACAAATTGAACAAAACAGTCACTGTATAAAAAGCTCCCTCCGAAATGATAATGTTTTAAAGGAAACAAAACTCGGGTTGTATCAGGTATGTGACTGGAAAGTTGATTTGTTGCTGTTAATTAATATAATCGATAAATAATTAAAGCATACCGAATAACAATCCTGTTGATCCCGCTGACCCTGAGCCTGGTGATAGTGGGATACCTAATTCATACAAAGGAAGGGTATAAAGTCTATCCAGGGGAAGTAATCGTGATAATTTGGTCACGGTTGTTTCAGTTAGTGTACAAAAATTGCCCCTATTTTGATTTCCATCTTACTGAAAGATATGATATTTGTAATTGCATAGAACTAAAGTGATCATTTATAGTCCCAAATTTTTTATTTTCATCAAGTTCGTAGTTAATAATTTTAAAAACATGTACATAAAGATTAATTAGTTCCTTAATACAAACCCATAGGATAAGTAGGATAAGTGAAACCTGAAAGGGAAATAATGAGTCTTAATATTGACCAATAGTTGAATGTTTGTTGTAATGATCAAGATAAATAGAATAAAGATTAGAGGCATTTCGAAGTTCACTTAAAAATGAGATGAACACAAGTCATATCATTTATATGAAATAGGTAATTCCGAATGGAACAAGTGACAATTACCTCAATCTATGAAAACTACTTAGTGAAAAAAATTACGTTTTGCTTTGACCAATTTTTTTGTCTGTCCTGTTTTATACATGTGTATACACACAAAAAAGAGATATTGCTACCTTTATACGTACTAAAACATAATAAAAGGAATATTTGAATGTAGTAACCAAAACAGGGGATTTCTATATTTACTTAATCATAAAGGGATGCCTGTATATACTTACCCATAAAGGGATATATGTATGTTGTTGTTGTAGGTGGAGGAGTTGTTGTTGTCGAAATAAAACCTTAAAAAGTGCAGAGCATATATGTTTGACCGTATATTATTATTGTTTGAATAGGAAACGTACTTACTGATAAACGATCAGGTCATCAAATATTCAAATACGTACCGCAACATTCACCGCATGAATGATGCCATGATTGCCATATAGCAGACAGATCATAATCTAAAAATGATTAATATTGCCTTATCAGCAAGATAACAAACAATCAGATAGGAGTTCCCTGATCTACTTCTGTTCTTAACAAAATCAATAATAACATTCTTTGCAAAGGAGTCGAGCAAAAATTAGAACTGTTTATATTTGTTAACTTTAGATCTATAGAAGATTTTTATTATCAGCATGCCAATCGTAAAATAAACCAATTTACTTCAATGCCCGATAATTTTTATTGCTAAGTTATCACCATTAGAAATCAGTGATGTCTTAAGAAAAACTCACAAGGGTGAAACTTGTATGAAGCCGGGACATAGTTCTGGACATCGGTAACTATCATAGCTCCAGCTTCCTGTTAAAAGCAAAATATTTTGAAGTTTTGAAGTTTAACACGCAATTTAACGTCTTTTTATCCCTGAGAGACACACGATAAATTACTAGATAGTTCTTAAGAATGCCTCCTAAGAAGAATGTTAAATTTAATGTGTAAACTGTAACTGGATGCACAACTCAACTTTGAAATTAATATTATTTCACAAGCAGCTGTGCATTAAGTTTTTTGTGCTCAATGCAAGAAATATTTTAATTAAAGTATTTTATTCATTATATTTTATTCTAAGTATGTGACATATTAAGGTACACTACTGTGCTGCAAGGAAAAAAATAACCTCAAATCTGTACGCTGAATAAGTATTATCATGGTCGACTTGAATGGCAGATTGGGATCCACAGCTCATCTTGTAGAAGTAAAGTTGTTCTTGAATACTGGGTTTGTACTCCTTCATTCCATTGATTAACTGAAAATAAGAAGTTGCAGCAAGAAGGGTGTCATATTTTTTTAACAAAATTTTTCTCTCTTCTTTAATTATTCTTTTATTATCAGTGATAATTCAGTATATCGATCACCAATTCAATGAGCAAATATTAACTGCTTCTCTATTTTCGCAATTATAAGGTAACCTTTAAAATACTAGAGTTTGAAGCTATCACTCTACACATACAAATATTGATTCCAGTTCTAGGAAAATGTTTGATAAAGCAAAAACTGTCACTTCTATGTAGAAAATATCGAGGTAATCTTGGATAAATTTGTAATTGTTTCATAAAGGACAGTCAAAGAAAACTCCAGGATTTTTCATATCTTTATCGCCTTCTTTGAACGAAAGCACCATCTCTCTCTCTCTTTCTCTCTCTCTCTCTCTCTCTCTATATATATATATATATCTTACTGATTGTTCAATTATATCATTATCATTTCCCATTAATATCGAGGATGTATCGACAGCTGATAGATAAACCATTGAATGTGGAGCCGTCTGAAGATTTAGATTGACTCTGTCTCCAGGTTCTACCTGTGTTTGTCCAAACATGACAGACACCTACAACAAAAATGTTCAAATGTTATAACACCTACAGCAAATATGCTTATATATATATATATATATATATATATATATATATATATATATATATATATATATATATATATATATAAGTAGGGTTGTTCAAAAAGTTCGTGGACTGATGCGATAAAATTAATACTATGTAGTCTATGGTTACAAAATTTTTGATGAACATAAAACAACAAAAGTTAAAGAAATGTTGAAAATCTTAGCTTGCTACCTTGAATATTTACCAAATTATCATAAAATAAAAAAGACATGATATGATCAACCGGCGCTGTCGCCATTTAGTTTCATGACGTCATTGTTTTTCAATGTCCGCATTCTCTACCTCATACACTTATCTTGATGAGTTTCCTTGGAGTTAAGTAAAGATTTAAACCCGTCTTGTTTATATGATTTTACAATGTCATAAACAGCTGATTTCAATGCATATAATATTGTAAATAGATCTGAAAGATTCTCACTTGATTATAACAGCATATTTGCTTGTCGGAGTTCAACATCTATCACACATAATCAACATCACTTTTCGGCGTGACAAACTTTGAACACCCTTACTACAAATCGACATTCACTTTTACATCTCTCGTCTCTCTAATCTTTTTCGGCGTTTAAAAACAAGTACTCTGAATGCATTTTATTTTTCAGTAGCCCATTTAAATATTTCCTAGGTCTATGCCAGTTTTTCCAGAGGGTGAAACTTTATAGCATATTGGAAAAAGAAACCCACCCCCCTTTCTGACGTCATCACAACCCCATAATTGTTTGGACATTTCATATAAATTTTACGATAAAATTTCATAGAACTTACAGAATGGGGTAAAAATTGCAAATTTTACGGTACAATTGTGTCATACCACATGAGTGAATTAACGGGATTTTTGAAAGACGAATGTTCATATCAAAAAAAGAGAGATTTTTCTAAGTTACATTTACATGATTTAGGTAGAAAAAACGTAATCTTCGAGGTTGCGCCGCCTGGACATACCATTGCTTTCAAAAACATCAACAATTTATTAAAAAATAAAACTAATGGTGTATAATTTATTATATAAATAGGAAAGATGATGCTAATTAAACGTTAAAAAATTAATTGATGTATCTTAAGCGGTTTTAATTTTATGTCGCTAGTCCACGAACTTTCCGAACAACCCTCGTATATATATATATATATATATATATATATATATATATATATATATATATATATATATATATATATATATATATAATATTTATAAAGCCTTTAGCCATCCTCTTACTAAAATCAGTTTACTGACCGAATTTGTCAACATTCCATTTACTGAAATGGAAGCCTGGTCGGCATAAATATTGCCAGTGTCGGAGTCGACATTATAAACTAGGATCGAGGTTTCAGGAGTCATTTCTTCGTTAATTTGGACGTTGAATGTGGAGTTGATCCTTCCATTAACATCGTGCCTTCCTGATAAAACTTGAAGTCCGCGCGAAACGAACTATAAACATAAGAATTAAAAGAGTGGGATTTCAAACATTAGAGGTCGAAGTTCAAGAAAATCAAGTCACTTATTAAATTTATTTTAACAATCATTTATTGATTGCGTATTACCTGATAATATACTTCAGTGATTGGTTTGTTTGCCTGTATATTCAATGTCACGGGTTTTCCAACCTTCAAATATGATATTGATAATTATTCAATTAAAAAACTTCTATTGTACTATGTGTGCTTGTATTCCTAACTTTATGAACGGATGTTCTTTTTGATAATATAACGTCATGTGAGTACTTTTAAACAGCCCTGAAGGCTATAAAATTCTAATTTAATGAGAATGACAAACTATCTTACCCTATGATCGGCGGACAAAACGTTTATCTTTATATGCGTTTGGTTGCTGTCATATGCGTTTAGAGTGAGCGTTTTAACAATATTGTCATGTGTAACCTGAAAGAAAATTAAAAAAAAAAAAAAAAAGGAATCTATGATTTTCGTTTTATCGTACATGTAAGTGTTCTTCACTTTCAATAATGGTAAAAATATGGATCAGTTTTATTAGTCCCCTACCGGTGAAACCGGAGGGGACTATAGGTTTCCTCTGAGTCTGTCCGTCCGTCTGTCTGTCTGTTTGTCTGTCTGTCAGTCTGTCCCATTGGTTTTCCGCACTTTTTTCTTAAACGCTTGCAGATATTGAGCTGATTTTTGGTATGTGAGTGTATCTTGATGAGTTACAGATCAAGTTTGCATTTCGTTCCGCTTCATTGATTTTTGATGGAATTACGGCCTTTTCAATTTTTAAAGGTTTTCCGCAATTTTCTTCTAAACGCTCGTAGACATTGAGCTGATTTTTGGTGTGTGGCTTTACCTTGATTATTTACAGATCAAGTTTGCATTTCATCCCGCTTCATTAATTTTTGACGGAATTATGGCATTTTGAATTCTTAACGGGAACCAGATTACACTTACCAGTAGGGGACTAGTATTGCTTATGCAATTCTCTCAGAATGCTTGTTTTGTATCAATATCTCAATTTTATTTCATGTATTCTTGTTAACCATTTTCCTAGGCATGCTTTGAGAATGGAACATATTTTGTACTAACTTTTTTACAAGTTGAATCATAACAAAATTTTTGTAATATTGCCTACATTAATTTCCAATATGTGTACATCTGTCTTATTAGGAGTGGGAACATCAATATCTATGAGCCCATTGGACGGGATAGGAATATGTTTGTCTTGTTCCGTGTTAGTACCAGAAGAGTTATGTGAATTTACGACAAGGTGCGCTGGAGGAAGGTGTTTGTTTGGTGCCCTGCCCTCGTTGTCCGTAAATATAATCTGGAATAAAAAATCAGTCATTATTTCAATTGCACAGAATTATTTATTAAGTTGATATATTTAATGAAACGTTCACACATATATGTCCATATAAGCTAAATAACTTTTATGAATTTAAGTAAACTTTTCTTTACAAATCAATATCATTTAATTATGATTGTAACAATCTTTAAATTTTGTGCAATGTGAAGTCATTTTTGAGAGGAAATTGTTTTCTATTTTACACTACATGTTAAAAAATTATATTAAAAAGGTTAAACTTAATAGTTACCTAAGTTTTATAACCTGGATTGGAACACTTTACGCTTTTTTTATAAACTGTCCCAAATTAGGTTATACAGTTTAACTTGGGTAGCTATTAAATTCATTCCTTAAATATACTAAAATTAGAAAACATCAGAATATTCTTATCAAAGACCCAAAGGTTACTATTTGACCATTCTTTTAATACTTGCTATCTTTACTATACAAAGTAATGATTAATCATCAAAATGAAGAAAAAGAAAGTCCTGCTGTGATCAAGTGAAATGTACATTAAATCTAAAACTATCACAAATATGTGACCAAACACATGCCGAAAAACCTTCGATTTGAATTCAGTATGACCAATTTTATCTTATGTATATTTTCACCAAAGAAGAGTTAAAAAAAATTCAATTGCGCCGCAAGAAAGTACGTTTTACATTAATATTTGGGGATCATTTGAATCAAATGTTAAGTCAGTCTCTATTTAATTCAAACTGTTTTTGTGCTTTAAGTAATACAATTACAACTTTCATTTTACCTTGATCGGAAAATTAAATCCTGGAATGTATCTGTTAGATCCTTTGTGACTTATGGAGAACTGAACCCCATGACTTTGTAGCCTGATATATGACGTTTTAGACACTGTTTTCTCTGTGTTATCTTCGGTAAATTTCACCTCAACTTTTATTTGAGTTCCATCTACATGATTTGAAACTCGGTCTCCGTGCGAAAGGTGATCTCTTAAATGGCTGAGTGGAATTGTGAATTTCTCTTCCTTTGTTACCTGTGATTTAAGATATTCCTTCTATAAAGGAGTCACATATGTACTTATAAACAACAACAAATCAAATATCAAGTTAAATGATAGTAATGATGTAACATTAAAAATATTACATGTCTAGAATCAGTGAACATTTGTCCAGACCAAGTCTTGAAGCTTCCTGCTAAAGAAGGTATGGAGACTGAGATGTTGACCCGCCCTGGGACAGGGCGTCCGTACGTATACGTGGCCACAACTGATCCTGAAACCTCCCTATCACTGACTTGAGCCGATTGTGGAAAACTTGTCTCCAACTTGAATTTGGGAAGTACTTGTCAAAAAACAACAAAATTAAAAGAACTCAAATCGATCCCAATTAACTCAAACATGTACAAGTATCATATGCAAACCATGAACAAGATTTTATTTTCTTTTTTATACAAAGATGTGCTATTGGACTCCGATAATTCAACATAGAAAAAATAAGATCGGACAAATACGAGCATAAAATATCCAGGAATCAGTAACAGACACTGTAGCTGTAAAATCAGACACCTGATTTTTTTCACCAGTTTTACTATAACTATCTGTCTTCTCAAAAGCAAAGTCAAGCTTAGTCTTTTTAGATATACAAATGCATATTAGTTTTCCCAGCATTTTCATTGCAAAAACAACAGTCATTTTAAATTTCTGCAACAAATATAGATTTTTGGAGCAATTTATATACTTTTTAAAATTTATTTTCCAAGAAATCAAATTCCACAATACCATATTCGTCGACTTTGACAGTTGCCCTTTTTGTGACCCCTTGAGCTGTGACCTTTATGACCCAGTCTCCTAGTACAGGCTGACTATCCAAATCAAGGGATTTAGAGATCACACCATAACTCGTATTCTGAAGGTTATTCCAGTGCTTAATTATGTTGGCCTTAGGATCCTTTAGATAACAATAAAATATAAAATATAAAAATAAGTTAATCAAGTATTCATGTTGATACCTTTTCTTCGATCACTTATTTCTGTTATTTTGATTTCATCTTTGTACTTTAAAGAATCTAAATAAAACCTATATAACCCGCAAAATATTGACAGACATACCTGTATATCCAATGTGAAATTTCCAGTATAGATAGAACTATTGGGATACAATGCAAAACTACGGATTTGGACTACAAATAAAATTAGTTTTTTAATGTTTTAAGGAAGAGAAAAAAAGCGAGAAGTCATTTAATACTCAAAATGATGCCTACTTTTCTGGCCGGCTTTGTAAGTTCCTTTGTCGGTTTGAATGAAAATGGAAATGTTTTGACTCTGCACAAACACATCGGTAGCATTCATAAACGAAATGTCACCAGTTCCTTGTAGGCGGATCCTATAGTTTCTGGTGCCTGGAGTCAAATTTTTCAAACCTCCTGGAATCTAGGTAAAGAAATTGTTTTAAAATTTAATTTATTTTTTGTGACATTTGCAAGAAATCTGGACATACATTCTCATGCAAGTGTTTACATTCTTATATACTTTTACCATGCCTTAAGGAGAAAATTGACTACAAAACAACAGAAATGAATAAAGTAAATTGTGATATCTTTTAATGCATATCACTAATTGGACATTGACGGAAACACTGCTATAAGATGGTTGTGAAAAGTGATAGAGATGGGCAAAATCGAACACAGGTAACTAGAACTAACCTTCAACTGTAAAGCCTTTGGTGTATCTAGAATGAAAAGTAAAAATTATTTTTAATCTGATATTCAAAAAATGAAGTTATTGATTAATTATTTATTTCTTTTAAATTATTAACTTTAGGGAATAACAAGTGGTGTGAATGTATGTAATCGAAAGTTGATAAAGAAAACTTAGTATAAACAAACATTCTTTCAATTGAAATCCTTATAAAACTATCTCTCTTGTCTTTTTTATTCACTATGAACATACCATAATCGGCATGATATTCCTATAAAACCATGAACAACACTTTATTTTCCCTTTGATAATACAAACATGCATTGAAGGAAAAAAAACTTCATGTATTGAAGCAATAAACGTTTGATTGTCAAACTTGCGTCCCTTTTCATTAACAGTGCTTTTTGAATGCAATGATTTATGAATCATCTATACTATCAATATTTTTATTCTTTATAAATGTGCTTTCTTACGACTTTGAAAGATTCCAGTGAATTCAGACAGTATATTTCTATTAAAGTCCTCCAGTGTGGCTCTAACTGTAGCATTGTTGATGTTGCCTTTGAGGATTGTGACTGTTATGTTCTCTACCAGACCAGGTCGGATTACCTTAGGTGTCAGGATTATGTACGAACTGAAAATATACAAATAAAAACAATATATAACAACCACTATCAAGTCTCAAGAAAACGATGTAAACAAAACTACTGATCATAATCATTTTTATAAATAGAACCCAGTCATTACTCACGTCTATAAGAGAATAAATGATAACCAAATGTACACAAGTTATTGATTTTCGAATTTTTGTCAGAAAACAAAGTTTGAAATCAAAAAGGTGTTCTTATATAAAATTTTAGAATTTAGTTGTTAACTTTTGGAAACACAAACAAAATATCACCAAATAAAATTACATACTTTCTAGCCGTACATTGTCCCAGAAACACGCCTATAAGGCAAATCGTCAGTATCATTCTTTACGTGTCCTTTTCCTGAAAAAAAGTAGTAAATCAACAATGATTGTAAATATATGCTCCTGAAGATAAATACAGAGAGAGAAATGTTGTGTCTCTAATTACGCCTCCACTAAATATATGGCATTTCCATAAAGGACATGTTATCTCAGAATAGTCTTGCCCTTTGCTGTCCCTTTAGATAAGTATTTGATATATCTAAACGGTAGAAATAAAAAAAAAATATAGTACTTTTTCTGAAATACTTAAATAGTTCTCATTATTACATTGAAATATGTGGAGATAACGAACAGTATTCAAGCTCAAAAGTTCATTGAACAATACAAAATAGGAGCAGAGCAAACACGGACCTCCAAAACATCAGAGGTGGGATCAGGTGCCATGGAGGAGTGAGCATCCCTTGCTGACCGGTAACACCCGCCGTGTGCTCCTTGTCATAATTGGGAAATAACAGAAAAATCCATCGACAATTCAGTGTGTAAATACTGGCCTAACAATCAGTATGAAAAATGTCAGTCAGCATTTGACACAATGATAAATTGTATTTGCTGACAAGGTCATTGTATCGACCATAAAACGTACGAAATAGTCACATTAAACGAGACTGATGATATTCTTGTTTCATAAACTTGTTTGTCAATAATTTACCTCGTTATAGAAATTGTACATACGTAAGCATGCCCTTGTGTATCGAATCAACTGAGAGATATAAACCTTGTATGCAGGTGATGAAGGTATATTGCTTCATAAGTAAGAGAAGTTGACGATTGAAAAGTTAAAGTCATCACGTTTATCATAAAGCTTTGTTGTTAGATTACCATTAACGTCTTTTTCAAGTAAAAAAAAAAATTACCGTTCACGGTAGCTCAGTCGGTAGAGCGCTCGCTTCGTGATCGGGAGGTCGTGAGTTCGAATCTCGGCCGCGACAGACCTAAGTCGATAAAAAATAGGTAGCAACTGTTCCTTCGCCATGCGCTCGGCACTTTGAAGAGAAAGTTGCGGGTCTTTCGGATGAGACCTTAAAAACCGAGGCCCCGTGTCACGGCAGACGTTGGCACGATAAAGATCCCTCACTGCTCAATGGCCCTGAGTGCCGAGTAAAGGTCAAAATTTGAAGCCCTTCACCGGTATATGGTGACGTCTCTATATGAGTGAAAAATTCTCGAATGGGACGTAAAACAATATACAATCAATCAATCAATCAAGTAAAATATCCAAATATGAAACAGATGTGTCAGACTCTGTGGTATCTTTTATCTCAAGCTCACCGGGATATATCGTATAGACATAAGAATCATTGTTAATTGACAATACGTCGTCGATATATATAAATGTCGAGTTGAAGGCCACAGCAAGTGATTTCTTCTTTTCACGTATAAGATTTTGGACAAATTCTGCTTCATATGAATACAAAAAAGGTCTGCTAACAACGGGGCGCAATTGGTACCCATGGGAATTCCAATAGATTATTGGAAGACCTGGTCTCCAAAAACCACATAGATATTGTCAATCAGAAACTCAAGCATCTTTTTAATGTCAACTTCAGAGTACTTGTGTGTACAATCAGATTGTTTTTAACAAAATAATTTTGCAAATGACCAATGGCAAGGTAAGTTGAATTTTTATTGAAAAAGTGCTGTCAATGATATCAAAAAGCCTGGACTTTAATTCGTCGTGGGGAATAGTTGTGTATAAAGTTGAAAAGTCGTAAGTTTTTAAGCTGCTGATTTTGGTAAAATCTTGTGATTTCAAATTTTTCAAAAGTTCCTTGGAATTTGTAAGTATCCACATCTGATTTACACCACTTCTTAAATATATTATTGCACAGTACTCTTGAAGTTTCTCCTTCACTACTGTTAATATCTTAGTGTGGAGTATAGAAAGAGGCTTGGTTGAACATATACTGGAACCCGCTATTATCTTTGTTTGTAAGGATTATTATGAAGTTTCGGAATCCAATATAGATATGGTAATCCAAATTCATTTTGGTTGTTTGGAATATTAAAAATATTCAAAACTGACATATGATTTTGAAGAATTTCTTCCTTAGAAAAGGAACTATGAGTATAAGTTGGACTACCACTTGTAGAATTAAATCCAAGTTCCTCCAAAATACATTTAATATAATGAGCCTTACAAACAAAGACAATGTTGTTACCTGCTTTGTCAGCAGGGACCAGTACGTACTGATCATGTGTAATCTATCTAATTCTTTTTTCACTTCTGGATTATTGAATACAGAAGGATAGATGGTTCTCATATCGTCCTCAATCTTTTAATCGCGATTTTAACATACATCTGATACATTTAATCCATTCTGACAAAGTGTCAAGGTCTTCTTTTTCATGTCTGGCCCATCGGTTGGCGTAATCCTCTACAGAATCCATAATATTTATAAAATTCCGACGCCAGTTGAAGGATCGGCGTTCCCTACATTTAGGACCTTTTAAAATTAGTGATCCAAGGTCCTTATTATTAACTATATTTACGTCACCAGTAATAAAGTGTCCAGCAGGACTATAGTTATAGGGTGAAGAAGAACATGAACACGATGGAGGATTATGTTTTAGATATTCGATATCCAGGCCCTGTAAAATTTTCTTGTAGTTTAAAAGTTTGGAAGCAATAGTCGATGTATTTTTGTGGGAAATACAAGGTGTAGTCTTTAACTTGAATTATGGTGGAATACAAGACTGGACCTTTTGTGATTAAGAATATTTCTCGTATTAATCGCGTCAATTCCTTTGTTAGCATATTGAAATTTAAGGAAAAAACGAATTGTTTTAGCTGCATTTTCTTCAGTAAAACGTGGGGGTTTAAAAAGCCGATGATTTGCAATATCCATAATCACAATTCCGAGCCTATATTCTGGTGTCGAGGAATCAACAAATGAACTTTCCTTGACCTTCTCAAGAAGACTATTTAAAAGTTTCAAAGGGACAGAGTAAAGTTTGGTGCGAATATGATGTAGACCTAACTGTTGATTTACGTAAGGTAGTAATGAATCAAAAGAGACATCGTGTATTAAAGGTTTATTGTAAGACCGATGTCCTTGACTACGCTTACGTCTCTGTGTATGGTTAAAAAGTCCCATCACATTTAAATTGTTACACTGCGGACAGGAAAGATTTCCAGTACTATCGACATTGTCATTACATTCATAGGGAAAGAATGTCACTATTTTTCTAATCCAAAATTCTTTTCGTTGTCTACGGAAAGGTGTAATCAGTGATGGACTGTTTGTGTGATGGTAAATTTTTTCTAGAATTCTAACTTTTATTGACAAAATAGAATGATCAGGTTAATTAAAATGCTTGCATAAAAGCTGCTGACCCCCATTATTTATTTGAAAACTATGACATGATATTCTTTTATTAAGTGATCCCTTGGTTTCACCAACATAAACAAGTCCACAAAGATTACATTCTATTCCGTAAAATATTCCGTACATTCTATTCCATTCCATCAAGGAATATTTACTCAAAACGACTATAGAGTTGGGTTCCGTTAAATAATTACAGTAAATGTACATCAAGAGTTGGCCACATCCTCCTTTGTTTAAATGAATACACTTTCTCTTAGAACAAATGCCATGTATAGTTTTGTATTTAAAAAGTACTTAATATATATTGTACAAGACAGAAACCACATTTGTGTGCATTAACCGTTAACACTTTATTATTATTGTGATGAAGGGATAAGTGTGAATATATTCTTAAACTAAGATGAAACTTATAAAAGATAGTTGACACTTCTTTTCCTCGAAAATTTATATATATATAAAAGCCCATTTCTAGGACCATAGAACAACTTGTTGTATGGGTAGAAAGTTAGGAACCCTTTCCCACCCATACCTCCTTTTTGTACCTCCCAGAACAATGCAAGAAAACCTATTATGAAACACCTGTGGTCACACCAGTTTGAAAATACATTGTAAGTATCAATTTTAAGTGAAAAAAATTCATTAAAGTGATTGGGAAAATCTATTTTTAACTTCAAACTCTCCTTTTTTTATTAAAATGTATTTTAAATTAAGCTTGTTTTCTGTGTTTCTGAAAGGAAATGTATCTAAATGTATCTAAAGGTAGAAAAAGTATTAAAAATGTGTACTTTTATTTGTCTTTAATTTTAATTTGAAAAAGAAAAAAAAAATCTTCACCATACAAATGCACCTTGTATTTCATAGCAAGATTTACGTGTTAAATAAGTACAGATTTTGAAATTTAATTGGAGTAAAAAAAATTGAATGATTTGGAAATTGCGCCATGTCTTCACAACGGTTACGAAGATCTTAACTAATATATAAATCTTACCTTTCGGTATTTTGTTAACGGTTTCCACCGATCTCTGCTCTATACAGCTATATAAATCTTACCTTTTGATATTATATTGTCGATCTCCACTGATCTATGATTTATATATATATATAGAAAATTCAAATGCGGGGGAAGTAGTAATATTTGTAAACCCAGACGAACATAATATTGTAATTATATCACCAAAATCTGTAATTTCCTTATTACACTGTTGAATATGATAACACAAGGGTCAACTGGTGCACTTATCAGTTAAAGTTCCGATACGACATATGCTTTTATCCCAGAAACGCCTTTAAATTTACCTTTATATACAAATTTTCTCAACAGCTTTTAGTCTGAATCTATGCTATTGCGAAAAAGAAACTCGGAGCTATGTTTAAACAGACTTAACTTATAATGCAATGTTTTAAATGTACCATTTGATTTTAGTTCTCGTTTTGCTGAGTACTGTAATTGTGGAATGGCAGGACAAATATGAAACTAAGGCTCAACATACTGTACTAAACATACAGTACTCACTATGAGGCGCTGTCCTACAATGCACTTTCATTGAGAATTGAGGTGAGATATGTAGCTATTTTTAACATTAGTTTTATGTTTATTAGAGAATCGTTACCGATACACATTGTATAGATATTATTTTATTTATTAAAAACATGTGTACAATGATTTCTTTATTAAACATTAAATTGCTGCCCTTATAGAACAAATATCACACACACACACACACACACACACACACACACACACACACACAAATATATATATAAAGCCATGATTAGTCATTAATACAGAAGTGTCTTTTTAACAAACCCATGGTTAGATTGCATACAGAAAATATGTAATATGTGTGGTTTATCAATTGTATGGTACCAATCAGGTGTCAATATGAATTATAAATGGATAACTGCTGCTGTAAAACAAATACTACAAAATCAATTTATTCAAAAGTGGTCTAGTGATGTAAATAATTCTTCAAAAGAACAAGTTTACAGAATCTTAAAACAAATCTTTGGATTTGAAAATTATATTGATAAGTTATCTCCTAAATTTACAAAAATATTTATAAAATTTCGTACCGCAAATCATCATCTACCAGTAGAGACTGGAAGATGGTATGGTATACCACTGTGTGATAGAATCTGTACACTTTGTAATAACTGCTGATGAATTTCATTATATCTTACAATGTTTAACTTTAGTTAATATAAGAGAAAATTACCTGGGCAATTATTATTCCCACAGAATGTTATTAAATTCATGACTCTGATGTCAACTCAAAACGAAAAAATGCTCAAAAAACTATATATGTTTATCCTAAAAAATTATGATGCTGTCTGTCCTCCTTGATATATTTTCCCCTCTATTATTTTTTTTTCAATCTTTTTTTAGGGTCTTCCGTCTTCAGCGGAAGACCCTTCTATTATTCTTAGGTTTCTTTTTTACCTTTATTATTATTATTATTAGGGTCTTCCGTCTTCAGCGGAAGACCCTTCTATTATTCTTATGTTTCTTTTTCACTTTTATTATTATTCTTCTTTTTTTTCTCCTCACCGATTTTGTGCAGAAGATTTCTCGGAGATGAATTGATCGATTTATTTCAAATTTTCAGAGTTTATGTCTTATCATCTGAAGTTTGTACCGGCAATTCAAAATTTGAAAAATCACTTCCGGTCGGAAGTTATCGCCCATTTATTAAAATTCAGAGGACCTCCTTGTCTGTGATGGAACTCAAAAACGGCTTAAGCTAGAGCGCTGAAATTTTCAGTGATGATAGAGGACATGTTGCCATTATGCACCTGGGTTTAGATATTTTCCGGAAGTGCCTAGTATGGAAGCTCGGTAGGGGTCGAAATTTAGGACATGAATCATGAATGAATTTTTGAGGCATTTTGTATTATATCTTTTAAAGTATAATTATTTTGTTAAAACATACTGAACAATATTTGTGCAGAATGACAAGATCTTTAATACGATATCAAGAAAAAAGGGCTGTCTTATCATATTAGGGGCCGAGAGGGGCCGAAAGTATTAAATCAATTACTCTTTAACGATCAATATTTTGGTATACATTACTGAAGCAAAAATGTTTATCTTAACAATTTACAGCTATATATTATAATATTTTTGTCATATGTTACATAATTAGGGGCCATAAGGGGCCAGAATGCTTAATCTTTGACGATTTATATCTCGAAAAGGGGAAACATTTTGAAAAAGAATATTGAACAAAAGTTGTTTAAAATGATGTTCTCAACAATGTTCATCCTTTTAATTTTTCCTAAACAGCCCCTATAAGGACTAAAAGGGACGGCCCCTTAATATTTCAAGTCTACATATCTCTTAAAGGAAAGGAAATTTCTGAATAGTTGTTGAACAGAATGTCTTCAAAATTACAAGACCTTTCATGTGATATCAGGAAAAAGGGGCTGACCCCTAAAATTAGGGGCTAAGAGGGGCCAAAAGTCTTTCATCTATAACTCTTTAATGATGAATATTTTGTTATAAGTTATTGAAGCAAAAATGTTTATCTTAACATTCTGCAACTATATATAATAAAATCTTGATCATATGTTACGTAATAAGGGGCCATAAGGGGCCAGAATGCTAAATCTTTGACACATTATATCTCGAAAAGGGGAAATATTTTGATAAGCAATATTGAACAAAAGATGTTCAAAATAATGTTCTAAACAATATACACCCTTTTAATTTTTGCAAGACATCCCTATTAAGGACTTGGAGGGCTGGCCCCTAAATATTGTTATTCTATATATCTCTTAAACTAAAGGAAATTTCTGAATAGTTGTTGAACAAAAAGTCTTCAAAATCACAAAACCTTTTATTTGATATCAAGAAAAAGTGGTTGACCCCTCAAATTAGGGGCTCAGAAGGGCCAGAAGGCTTTCATCCATAACTCTTAAATGATCAATATTTTGTTATAAATTACTGAAGCAAAAATGTTCATCTTAACATTCTGCAACTATATATTATAAAATTTTGATCATGTTACGTAATAAGGGGTCAAAAGGGGCCAGAATGCTAAATCTTTGACACTTTATATCTCGAAAAGGGGAAATATTTTGATAAGCAATATTGAACAAAAGATGCTCAGAATTATGTTTTAAACAATATTCATCTATTCATTTTTTATAAACGATTATCTCAGTCAAGATCTTGACTAATCTTATCCAAAATCAGACGGAAGACCCACTCGTTGCTCGCAACGAGAACCATCTAGTTATTATTATTATTATTCTTTTTTCTCCTTACAAAATTTGTGCAGAGGATTTCTCGGAGATGGCTCGTTCGATTTTATTCAAATTTTCAAGGTAGATGCGTTGACATCTGAAGTTAATTCCGGCAAGTCCGTTAAGGGATATTTACTTCCGGTCGAGAGTTATTGCCCTTTTACTAAAATTCAGAGGACCTCCTTGTCTGCGATGGAACTCAAAAACGGCTTAAGCTAGAGCACTGAAATTTTCAGTGATGATAGAGGACATGTTGCCATTTTGCAACTGGGTTTGGATATTTTCCGGAAGTGCCTAGTATGGAAGCTCGGTAGGGGTTGAAATTTAGGACACGAATCATGAGTGAAATTTTGAGACATTTTGTGTCATATCTTTTAAAGTATAATTATTTTGTTAAAACATACTGAACTAAATTTCTGCAGAATGACAAGATCTGTAACATGATATCAAGAAAAAAAGTGCTGACTCATCACATTAGGGGCCGATAGGGGCCAAAAGTCTGAAATCGATAACTCTTAAACAAGCAATATTTTGGTATACATTACTGAAGCAAAAATATTTATCTTAACAATTTACAACTATATATTATGATTTTTACGTCGTATGGCACATAATTAGGGTCCACAAGGGGCCAGAATGCTAAATCTTTGACGCTTTATATCTCGAAAAGAGGAAACATTTTGAAAAGCAATATTGAACAAAAGTTGTTTAGAATGATGTTCTCAACAATGTGCATCCTTTGAATTTTTCCTAAACAGTCCCTATAAGGACTTAAAGGGACGGCCCCTAAATATTTCAAGTCTACATATCTCGAAAATGAAACGAAACTTCTGAATACTTGTTGAACAAAAAGTCTTCAGAATTACAAGACCTTTCATGTGATATCAAGAAAAAGGGGCTGACCACTCAAATTAGGGGCTCAGAGTAGCAAAAAGTCTTTCATCTATAACTCCTTAACGTTAAATATTTTGATATTAATTATTGAAGCAAAAATGTTCATCTTCCCAATCTGCATCTATATATCTTAAAATTTTATAAAAAAATTTCGTAATTAGGGGCCATAAGGGGCCAGAATGCTAAATTTTTGACGCAAGCTCGTCTAGTACTTATTAATTTCTTTAACCTTTCTGAGCAGAAATCTCTTGAAATGCCTCTGTTTATTGGATCTTTCCACCTATCTGTATGACCTTGACCTTTGACCTTGAACTTTGACCTTGATATATGACCTTGACATTAAGGTCAGAATGTTTACTGAGGAAGTGGAGAGTTGATTACAACTCCCAGTGTGTAACAGGCTAAGGATTATTATATACCCTCCCCCCCCCCCCTTTTTTTTCGTGGAAAAAAAATGACAGCAGTTGGAACATGCAATGTCTCTCTAGAATTGAATTCACACATCGAATCGACACGAAACTTTAGAGAACTGTAGCTGAGACTCCAAAGTAACTTCCTGTAGAGTTTTATGGTCTTTCTCTGAAAAACGTAGAAATTACATTTTTTTTTCCGGAAAAACTTCAAAGAAAAAAATCATCCCGAGAGCAATGTGAAATCTTTCTCTTAGTTTCAAATCACACTTCAGATAGATATAAGATTTCAGGGAGTTGTAGCTAAGAACCTACTGGAACTTTCTTAAGTTTTATTGTCCTTCTCTCCCTCTCTCCCAAAAAAAAAAGAATAATGAAAATTATTGGCAAACATGACTTTGGGTTAAATTTGAAACTAAGGACATGGATCCAGCTACAGTAGCAGGTTAAAACATAGAACGTAAAGAATTTTTTTTTTTAATGACCTTGACCTTTGACCTTGACCCAAAGGTCACAATCAAGCTTAAGGATGTGGAAGTAGTTACAATTGTTAGTTAAAAAGAAACATAAAATAAATAACTCACCCCCCCCCCTTTCTTAAAAAAAATCACCTCAACAACAACGTAGAATATTTCTGTAAAATTCAAACCAGACCTCGGATCGACACCAAATTTGGTTCCAATTGAGTATAGACCTCAGAGAAACTTTCTGGAAAGTTTTACGGCGAGTCTTATAAGTATATAGAAGTCATGAAGTTTCACGGCAAAAACTACAAGTTCTGTTGTGTTTGAAATTAAAGTGCAGGTGAACGAAGAAATGATCTTAACCTTTTATTGGCTATTTCTTCAGATGTCGGTAATAGCATTCGATTCTCCTGATATGATATGACATTTTAATAACGAGCATTCTCTCTTTCTTTTACATGTGGAATTTATTTGATTTTTATGTGGAATTAATCAGTTTCCAGAAATAGCGATTTTCGATATATTAAAAACAATTCTCGCTTTCATTGTCCTGTTTCCCTTCTAAAAATACATGTTGGGAGTTTAATTTGTGCTACATATATTTAATATAACCCAAAGAAATGCTTATTTAAATGTTTCATATGTATTTCAGGATATTCAGTCAGAAATGCTAAAATCCGAACCCGATCTTTAAAGCTTTCAACAAAGCTACATGTATTTACAAAAAAATCAGCATGCTCACAATATCGATGAATCGGGCCACAGTCCACTAATACATTTTCATTAGGGAACAGTGTTAACGTTTTCTCACGCAGCCCGTCCCTTCTTATTTTATATACTGCTTGCAAGTTCAGGAACTATTTCCTTTTACGGAACATCTTTCTTCCCCTACCGATTCTAAAAATACGCTTGCATCTATTCTATAGTCCTAAACATTTTAACTTGCTACTGTTGTCGGAATGCGTGGCCTAATGGTTAGCGCACCTGCCTTTCAACCCAAGGGTTTTGAGTTCGATCCCTGCTTGAAGAGCAATTTTTTTTTTAAATAGACTTTTACGGAAACATCCAAAAATGTTTAACGACTAGTAATTTGTCTAGGAGAAATTATTTCTCTTATGTTTTATTAAGGTCTTTCGTCTTCAGCGGAAGACCCTTCTATTATTCTTCGGTTTCTTTTTCATTTTTATTAGTGTCTTCCGTCTTCAGCGGAAGACCCTTCTATTATTCTATTGTTTCTTTTTCACTTTTATTAGGGTCTCCCGTCTTCAGCGGAAGACCCTTCTATTATTCTTCGGTTTCTTTTTTACCTTTATTAGGGTCTTCCGTCTTCAGCGGAAGACCCTTCTATTATTCTTATGCTTCTTTTTCAAGCTTCTTATTAGGGTCATCCGTCTTCAGCGGAAGACCCTTCTATTATTCTTAGGTTTCTTTTTTACCTTTATTATTAGGGTCTTCCGTCTTCAGTGGAAGACCCTTCTTTTATTCTTCGGTTTCTTTTTTACCTTTATTATTATTATTATTAGGGTCTTCCGTCTTCTGCGGAAGACCCTTCTATTATTCTTCGGTTTCTTTTTTACCTTTATTATTATTAGGGTCTTCCGTCTTCAGCGGAAGACCCTTCTATTATTCTTAGGTTTCTTTTTTACCTTTATTATTATTATTATTAGGGTCTTCCGTCTTCTGCGGAAGACCCTTCTATTATTCTATTGTTGATTTTTCACTTTTCTTTTTATTATTATTATTCTTTTTTTTTTCCTTACCGATTTTGTGCAGAAGATTTCTCGGAGATCTCTCAATCGATTTGCTTCAAATTTTCAGGGTTAGTGCGTTGCTATCTGAAGTTTATAACGCCGCTTCAGTTTTTGAAAAATCACTTCCGGTCAGAAGTTATCGCCCTTTGATCGATTTTTACATAGACCTTGTGTCTGCACAAAAACTCAAGAACGACAAATGCTAGAGTGTTGAAACTTTCAGTGGTGATAGAGGACATGTTCTAGATGTGCACCTTGGTTTTCAAATTTTCCGGAAGTGTGAAGTATGGAAGCTGGGTAGGGGTCGAAATTTAGGACGTGATTTACGAATGAATTTTAGAGACATTTCTTATAATAACATTTTAAATAGAAGTATTTTGTAAAAACATATTGAACACAAAGTCTTCAAAATCACAAGACCTTTTATTTGATATCAAGAAAAAGGGGCTGACCCCTCAAATTAGGGGCTCAGAAGGGCCAAAAGTCTTTCATCTATAACTCTTTAATGATCAATATTTTGTTATAAATTACTGAAGCAAAAATGTTCATCTTAACATTCTGCAACTATATATTATAAAATTTTGATCATATGTTACGTAACAAGGGGCCATAAGGGGCCAGAATGCTAAATCTTTGACACATTATATCTCGAAAAGGGGAAATATTTTGATAAGCAATATTGAACAAAAGATGTTCAGAATAATGTTCTAAACAATATACACCCTCTTAATTTTTGCAAGACATCCCCATTAAGGAGTTGGAGGGCTGGCCCCTAAATATTGTTATTCTATATATCTCTTAAACGAAAGGAAATTTCTGAATAGATGTTGAACAAAAAGTCTTCAAAATCACAAGACCTTTTATTTGATATCAAGAAAAAGGGGCTGACCCCTCAAATTAGGGGCTCAGAAGGGCCAAAAGTCTTTCATCTATAACTCTTTAATGATCAATATTTTGTTATAAATTACTGAAGCAAAAATGTTCATCTTAACAATCTGCAACTATATATTATAAAATTTTGATCATATGTTACGTAATAAGGGGCCATAAGGGGCCAGAATGCTAAATCTTTGACACTTTATATCTCGAAAAGGGGAAATATTTTGATAAGCAATATTGAACAAAAGATGTTCAGAATAATGTTCTAAACAATATACACCCTCTTAATTTTTGCAAGACATCCCCATTAAGGAGTTGGAGGGCTGGCCCCTAAATATTGTTATTCTATATATCTCTTAAACGAAAGGAAATTTCTGAATAGTTGTTGAACAAAATGTCTTCAAAATCACAAGACCTTTTATTTGATATCAAGAAAAAGGGGCTGACCCCTCAAATTAGGGGCTCAGAAGGGCCACAAGTCTTTCATCTATCATTATTTTGTTATAAATTACTGAAGCAAAAACGTTCATCTTAACATTCTGCAACTATATATTATAAAATTTTGATCATATGTTACGTAATAAGGGGCCATAAGGGGCCAGAATGCTAAATCTTTGACACCTCCAACAAGGGGAAATATTTTGATAAGCAGTAATGAACAAAAGATGCTCAGAATAATGTTTTAAACAATATGCATCCTTTCACCTTTTACAGACGAATATCTCAGTCAAGATCTTGACTAATCTTATCCAAAATCAGACGGAAGACCCACTCGTTGCTCGCAACGAGAACCATCTAGTTATTATTATTATTATTATTCTTACCGATTTTGTGCACGCGAGTTCTCGATAACGTCTTGGCCGATTTTCATGAAACTTTCAGATCTGATAGGTATTGATCTGAACCTTATTGGAAATTTTTTTCGTTGATGACGTCACTTTCCATCTCGAGATATTTGGGATTTTCTGATTTTCAGAGGGTCGGCTTGTCCTGGAAACTCCTCCGAAACGACTTAAGATATTGAGTCAAGATTTTCAGTGAAGGTAGGGGAAGGTTTGTAGATTTGCAGGCAGGTATCCAAATCTCTCTAGCGCAAAAGGCGCCGAAGCTCGGTAGGGCTCAAAAAATGTCTCAGAAACATCTCACAAAATTTTACACCTTTTCTTTCATATCCTCATACATGTTTAGAATTTGTTAAAACATATAGAAGAAAAGTTGTGCAGAATGATACGATCTTTCATTTGATATCAAGGAAAAGGGGCTTACTCCTCACGTTAGGGGCTCAGAGGGGCTAAAAGTCTTTCACCTATAACTCTTTAACGATCAATAATTTGTAATACATTACTGAAGCAAAGATGCTTTTCTTAACAATTTACAACAATATATGATAAGATTCTGATCATATGTTACGTAATAAGGGGTCACAAGGGGCCAGAATGCTAAATCTTTGATGCTTTATATCTCGAAAAGGGGGAATATTTTGATAAGCAATACTGAACAAAAGATGGTCAGAATAATGTTCTAAACAATATGCACCCTTTCAATTTTTGTCAAACGGCCCCATTAAGGACTTGGAGGGGTGGCCCCTAAATATTTCCATTCAGTATATCTCCACAACGAAAAGAAATCTCTCAATAGTTGTTGAACAAAAAGTCTTCAAAATCACAAGACCTTTTATTTGATATCAAGAAAAAGGGGCTGACCCCTCAAATTAGGGGCTCAGAGGGGCCAAAAGTCTTCAACCTATAACTCTTTAACGATCAATAATTTGTAATACATTACTGAAGCAAAGATGCTTATCTTAACGATTTACGACAATATATGATAAGATTCTGATCATATGTTACGTAATAAGGGGTCACAAGGGGCCAGAATGCTAAATCTTTGACGCTTTATATCTCGAAAAGGGGGAATATTTTGATAAGCAATACTGAACAAAATATGGTCAGAATAATGTTCTAAACAATATGCACCCTTTCAATTTTTGTCAAACGGCCCCATTAAGGACTTGGAGGGGTGGCCCCTAAATATTTCCATTCAGCATATTTCCACAACGGAAAGAAATCTCTGAATAGTTGTTGAACAAAACGTTTTCAAAATCACAAGATCTTTCAATTGATATCAAGGAAAAGGGGCTGCCCCTCAAACTAGGGGTTCAGAGGGGCCAAAAGCAATTCATCGATAGCTCTTTGATAATGTATATAAAATCAAAGGATTGAAATCTAATTAGGGAAGTCTATATATATTATTATCTTTTAACAAAGATCATAGTCAAAATCATATCTCATCTTATCGAAAAATCGGACGGAAGACCTACTCGTTGCTCGCAACGAGATCTCATCTAGTTAGGGTCTTCCGTCTTCAGCGGAAGACCCTTCTATTATTCTTAGGTTTCTTTTTTACCTTTATTATTATTATTATTATTATTAGGGTCTTCCGTCTTCAGCGGAAGACCCTTCTATTATTCTTCGGTTTCTTTTTTACCTTTATTATTATTATTATTATTATTATTATTATTCTTTTTTCTTCTTACAAAATTTGTGCAGACGATTTCTCGGAGATGGCTCGTTCGATTTTATTCAAATTTTCATGGTAGATGCGTTCATATCTGAAGTTAATTCCGGCAATTCCGTTAAGGGATATTTACTTCCGGTCGGAAGTTATCGCCCTTTTATCAAAATTTAGAGGACCTCCTTGTCTGCGATGGAACTCAAAAACGGCTTGAGATAGAGCACTGAAATTTTCAGTGATGATAGAGGACGTGTTGCCATTTTGCACCTGGGTTTGGATATTTTCCGGAAGTGCCTAGTATGGAAGCTCGGTAGGGGTCGAAATTTAGGACACGAATTATGAGTGAATTTTTGAGACATTTTGTATCATATCTTTTAAAGTATAATTATTTTGTTAAAACATATTGAACAATATTTGTGCAGAATAAAAAGATCTGTAACATGATATCAAGAAAAAAGGGCTGCCTCATCACATTAGGGGCCGAGAGGGGCCGAAAGTCGTTAATCGATAACTCTTAAACAAGCAATATTTTTGTATACATTACTGAAGCAAAATTATTTATCTTAACAAACTACAACTGTATATTATGATTTTTACGTCATATGTTACATAAATAAGGGCCACAAGGGGCCAGAATGCTTAATCTTTGAAGCTTTATATCTCGAAAAGGGGAAACATTTTGAAAAGCAATATTGAACAAAAGTTGTTTAGAATGATGATCTGAACAATGTGCATCCTTTGAATTTTTCCTAAACAGCCCCTATAAGGACTTAAAGAGACGGCCCTAAATATTTCAAGTCTACATATCTCGAAAACGAAACGAAACTTCTGAATAGTTGTTGAACAGAAAGTCTTCAAAATTACAAGACCTTTCAAGTGATATCAAGAAAAAGGGGCTGATCCCTCAAATTAGGGGCTCAGAGGGGCCAAAAGTCTTTCATCTATAACTCCTTAACGTTAAATATTTTGATATTAAATATTGAAGCAAAATTGTTCATCTTCACAATCTGCAACTATATATCTTAAAATTTTCTTCAAATATTACGTAATTAGGGGCCATAAGGGGCCAGAATGCTTTATCTTTGAAGCTCTATATCTCGAAAAGGAGAAACATTTTGAAAAGCAATATTGAACAAAACTTGTTTAGAATGATGGTCTCAACAATGTGCATCCTTTTAATTTTTCCTAAACAGTCCCTATAAGGACTTAAAGGGACGGCCCCTAAATATTTCAAGTCTACATATCTCGAAAACGAAACGAAACTTCTGAATAGTTGTTGAACAGAAAGTCTTCAAAATTACAAGACCTTTCAAGTAATATCAAGAAAAAGGGGCTGATCCCTCAAATTAGGGGCTCAGAGGGGCCAAAAGTCTTTCATCTATAACTCCTTAACGTTAAATATTTTGATATTAAATATTGAAGCAAAAATGTTCATCTTCACAATCTGCATCTATATATCTTTAAATTTTCTTCAAATATTACGTAATTAGGGGCCATAAGGGGCCAGAATGCTTTATCTTTGAAGCTCTATATCTCGAAAAGGGGGAACATTTTGAAAAGCAATATTGAACAAAAGTTGTTTAGAATGATGATTTGAACAATGTGCATCCTTTGAATTTTTCCTAAACAGCCCCTTTAAGGACTTAAAGGGACGGCCCCTAAATATTTCAGGTCTACATATCTCGAAAATGAAACGAAACTTCTGAATAGTCGTTGAACAAAAAGTCTTCAGAATCACAAGACCTTTCAAGTGATATCAAGAAAAAGGGGCTGACCCCTCAAATTAGGGGCTCAGAGGGGCCAAAAGTCTTTCATCTATAACTCCTTAACGTTAAATATTTTGATATTAATTATTGAAGCAAAAATGTTCATCTTCCCAATCTGCATCTATATATCTTAAAATTTTATAAAAAAATTCGTAATTAGGGGCCAAAAGGGGCCAGAATGCTAAATCTTTGACGCAAGCTCGTCTAGTAATTATTAATTTCTTTAACCTTTCTGAGCAGAAATCTCTTGAAATGCCTCTGTTTATTGGATCTTTCCACCTATCTGTATGTCCTTGACCTTTGACCTTGAACTTTGTCCTTGATATATGACCTTGACATTAAGGTCAGAATGTTTACTGAGGAAGTGGAGAGTTGATTACAACTCCCAATGTGTAACAGGCTAAGGATTATTATATAACCCCCCCCCCTTTTTCGTGGAAAAAAAATGACAGCAGTTGCAACATGCAATATCTCTCTAGAATTGAATTCACACATCGGATCGACACGAAACTTTAGAGAACTGTAGCTGAGACTGCAAAGTAACTTCCTGTAGAGTTTTATGGTCTTTCTCTAAAAAATGTAGAAATTACATTTTTTTTTCGGAAAAACTTCAAAGAAAAAAATCATCCCGAGAGCAATGTGAAATCTTTCTCTTAGTTTCAAATCACACTTCAGATAGATATAAGATTTCAGGGAGTTGTAGCTAAGAACCTACTGGAACTTTCTTAAGTTTTATTGTCCTTCTCTCCCTCTCTCCAAAAAAAAAAAAAGAAAAAAAAAAGAATAATGAAAATTATCGGCAAACATGACTTTGGGTTAAATTTCAAACTAAGGACATGCATCCAGCTACAGTAGCAGGTTAAAACATAGAACGTAAAGAATTTTTTTTTTAAATGACCTTGACCTTTGACCTTGACCCAAAGGTCACAATCAAGCTTAAGGATGTGGAAGTAGTTACAATTGTTAGTTAAAAAGAAACATAAAATAAATAACTCACCCCCTCCCCCTTTCTTAAAAAAAAATCACATCAACAACAACGTAGAATATTTCTGTAAAATTCAAACCAGACCTCGGATCGACACCAAATTTGGTTCCAATTGAATATAGACCTCAGAGAAACTTTCTGGAAAGTTTTACGGTGAGTTTTATAAGTATATAGAAGTCATGAAGCTTCACGGCAAAAACTACAAGTTCTGTTGTGTTTGAAATTAAAGTGCAGGTGAACGAAGAAATGATCTTAACCTTTTATTGGCTATTTCTTCAGATGTCGTTAATAGCATTCGATTCTCCTGATATGATATGACATTTTAATAACGAGCATTCTCTCTTTCTTTTACATGTGGAATTTATTTGATTTTTATTTAGAATTAATCAGTTTCCAGAAATAGCGATTTTCGATATATTAAAAACAATTCTCGCTTTCATTGTCCTGTTTCCCTTCAAAAAATGCATGTTGGGAGTTTAATTTGTGCTACATATATTTAATATAACCCAAAGAAATGCTTATTTAAATGTTTCATATTTATTTCAGGATATTCAGTCAGAAATGCTAAAATCCGAACCCGATCTTTAAAGCTTTCAACAAAGCTACATGTATTTACAAAAAATCAGCATGCTCACAATATCGATGAATCGGGCCACAGTCCACTAATACATTTTCATTAGGGAACAGTGTTAACGTTTTCTCACGCAGCCCGTCCCTTCTTATTTTATATACTGCTTGCAAGTTCAGGAACTATTTCCTTTTACGGAACTTCTTTCTTCCCCTACCGATTCTAAAAATACGCTTGCATCTATTCTATAGACCTAAACATTTTAACTTGCTACTGTTGTTGGAATGCGTGGCCTAATGGTTAGCGCACCTACCTTTCAACCCAAGGGTTTTGAGTTCGATCCCTGCTTGAAGAGCAATTTTTTTTTAAATAGACTTTTACGGAAACATCCAAAAATGTTTAACGACTAGTAATTTGTCTAGGAGAAATGATTTCTCTTATGTTTTATCAAGGTCTTTCATCTTCAGCGGAAGACCCTTCTATTATTCTTCGGTTTCCTTTTTATTTTTATTAGGGTCTTCCGTCTTCAGCGGAAGACCCTTCTATTATTCTTCGGTTTCTTTTTTACCTTTATTAGGGTCTTCCGTCTTCAGCGGAAGACCCTTCTATTATTCTTCGGTTTCTTTTTTACCTTTATTATTAGGGTCTTCCGTCTTCAGCGGAAGACTCTTCTATTATTCTATTGTTTCTTTTTCACTTTTATTATTATTCTTTTTTTTTCTTTACAATTTTTGTGCAGACGATTTCTCGGAGATGGCTCGATCGATTTACTTGAAATTTTCAGGGAAGATGTATCTTTATCTGAAGCTTATACGTTTTTTTTCATTTTTTTGAAAATCACTTCCGGTCGGGAGTTATCTCCCTTTTATCAAAATTCAGAGGACCTCCTTGTCTGCGATGGAACTCAAAAACGGCTTAAGCTATAGCGCTGAAATTTTCAGTGATGATAGAGGACATGTTGCCATTTTGCACCTGGGTTTGGATATTTTCCGGAAGTGCCTAGTATGGAAGCTCGGTAGGGGTCGAAATTTAGGACACGAATCATGAGTGAATTTTTGAGACATTTTGTATCATATCTTTTAAAGTATAATTATTTTGTTAAAACATATTGAACAATATTTGTGCAGAATGACAAGATCTTTAAGATGATATCAAGAAAAAAGTGCTGACTTATCAAATTAGGGGCCGAGAGGGGCCGAAAGTACTAAATAAATAACTCTTTAACGATCAATATTTTGGTATACATTACTGAAGCAAAAATGTCTATCTTAACAATTTACAACTATATATTATGATATTTACTTCATATGTTACATAATTAGGGGCCATAAGGGGCCAGAATGCCAAATCTTTGGCACTCTATATCTCGAAAGAGGGGAAATATTTTGATAAGCAATATTGAATAAAAGATGTTCAAAATAATGTTCTACACAATATTTAACCTTTCGATTTTTGCTAAACATCCCTTTTAAGGAGTTGAAGGGCTGGCCCCTAAATATATCTTTTGCATATATCTCGGAAACGAAAAAGAATTTCTGAATAGTTGTTGAACAAAAAGTGTTCAAAATCATAAGAGCTTTAAATTGGAATGAAGAAAAAGGGGCTGGCCCCTCAAAATAGGGGCCGAGCGGGGCCAAAATTCTTTAATCAATAAATCTCTAATGATCAATTTTTTGTAATACATTACTGAAGCAAAAATGTTTGCCTTAACAATCCACAACTATATATTATGATATTGACGTCATATGTTAAGTAATTAGGGGCCATAAGGGGCCAGACTGCTCAATCTTTGACACTTTATATCTCGAAAGTGGGAAATTTTTTCATAAGCAATATTGAATAAAAGATGTTTAAAATAATGTGCTTAACAATATGCAACCTTTCAATTTTTGCTTAACGTCCCCATTAAGGAGTTGAATGGCCGGTCCCTAAATATATCTTTTTCTTATATCTCAGAAACGAAAAAGAATTTCTGAATAGATGTTGAACAAAAAGTGTTCAAAATCATAAGAGCTTTAAAGTGGAATGAAGAAAAAGGGGCTGGCCCCTCAAAATAGGGGCCGAGAGAAGCCGAAAGTCTCAAATCATTAACTCTTTAACGATAAATATTTTGCGATTCATTACTGAAACTAACATTTTTATCTCGACAATTTCCAACTATATATTATGATATTCACGACACATGTTACATAATTAGGGGCCAGAACGCCAAATCTTTGGCACTCTATATCTCGAAAGTGGGAAATGTTTTGGTAAGCAATATTGAATAAAAGATGTTCAAAATAATGATCTGATCAATATATAACCTTTCGATTTTTGCTAAACGTCCCCATAAAGGAGTTGAAGGGCTGGCCCCTAAATATTTCTTTTGCATATATCTCGGAAACAAAAAATAATTTCTGAATAGCTGTTGAACAAAAAGTGTTCAAGATCATAAGAGCTTTAAAGTGGTATGAAGAAAAAGGGGCTGGCCCCTCAAAATAGGGGCTGAGAGGGGCCAAAGGTCTATAATCAATAACTATTAAATAATAAATATTTTGTTATATATTACTGAAGCGAAATTGATCATCTTCACACTCGTTAACTATATAACATGGTGTTTACATCATATCTTATGCAATAAGGGTAATTAGGGGTCAGATTGTATAATCTTTGGCGCAATAAATCTTGAAAAGGAAGAATATTTTGATAAGCAATATTTTAAGAAAAAAAATGTTCAAAATAATATTCTTAATTATAAATGTATGCAATCATTCAATTTTCGCTAGACGTCCCCATTTAGGACTTAAAGGGTCGGCCCTTAATATTTCTTTTGCATATATCTCCGAAACAAGAAAGAATTTCTGAATAGTTGTTGAACAAAAAGTATTCAAAATCATGAGAGCTTTAAAATGATATCAAGAAAAAGGGGCTGACCACTCATATAAGGAGCGAAGACGGGCCGGAAGTGTTTAATCTATAACTTTTTAATGATCAATATTTTGTTACACATTACTGAAGGAAAATTGTTTGTCTTAACAATTTATTTAAATAACTATTTTTTAACGAAAATCTCAGTCAAATTCTTATCTCATCTTATCGAAAATCGGACGGAAGACCCACTCGTTGCTCGCAACGAGATCTCATCTAGTTATTATTATTATTCTTTTTTCTCCTTACAAAATTTGTGCAGAGGATTTCTCGGAGATGGCTCGTTCGATTTCATTCAAATTTTCAAGGTAGATGCGTTGACATCTGAAGTTAATTCCGGCAAGTTTGTTAAGGGATATTTACTTCCGGTCGAGAGTTATCGCCCTTTTATTAAAATTCAGAGGACCTCCTTGTCTGCGATGGAACTCAAAAACGGCTTAAGCTAGAGCGCTGAAATTTTCAGTGATGATAGAAGACATATTGCCATTTTGCACCTGGGTTTTGATATTTTCCGGAAGTGCCTAGTATGGAAGCTCGGTAGGGGTCAAAATTTAGGACACGAATCATGAGTGAATTTTTGAGACATTTTGTATCATATCTTTTAAAGTATAATTATTTTGTTAAGACATATTGAACAATATTTGTGCAGAATGAAAAGATCTGTAACATGATATCAAGAAAAAAGTGCTGACTCATCACATTAGGGGCTGATAGGGGCCAAAAGTCTTTGATCGATAACTCTTAAACACGCAATATTTTTGTATACATTACTGAAGCAAAATTATTTATCTTAACAACCTACAACTGTATATTATAATTTTTACGTCATATGTCACATAAATAGGGGCCACAAGGGGCCAGAATGCTTGATCTTTGACGCTTTATATCTCGAAAAGGGGAAACATTTTGAAAAGCAATATTGAATAAAAGTTGTTTAGATTGATGTTCTCAACAATGTGCATCCTTTGAATTTTTCCTAAACAGCCCCTATAAGGACTTAAAGAGACGGCCCCTAAATATTTCAAGTCTACATATCTCGAAAACGAAACGAAACTTCTGAATAGTTGTTGAACAAAAAGTCTTCAGAATTACAAGACCTTTCATGTGATATCACGAAAAAGGGGCTGATCCCTCAAATTAGGGGCTCAGAGGGGCCAAAAGTCTTTCATCTATAACTCCTTAACGTTAAATATTTTGATATTAATTATTGAAGCAAAAATGTTTATCTTCACAATCTGCAACTATATATCTTAAAGTTTTCTTCAAATATTACGTAATTAGGGGCCATAAGGGGCCAGAATGCTTGATCTTTGACGCTTTATATCTCGAAAAGGGGAAACATTTTGTAAAGCAATATTGAACAAAAGTTGTTTAGAATGATGATCTGAACAATGTGCATCCTTTGAATTTTTCCTAAACAGCCCCTATAAGGACTTAAAGAGACGGCCCCTAAATATTTCAAGTCTACATATCTTGAAAACGAAACGAAACTTCTGAATAGTTGTTGAACAAAAAGTCTTCAGAATTACAAGACCTTTCATGTGATATCAAGAAAAAGGGGCTGACCCTCAAATTAGGGGCTCAGAGGGGCCAAAAGTCTTTCATCTATAACTCCTTAACGTTAAATATTTTGATATTAAATTTTGAAGCAAAAATGTTCATCTTCACAATCTGCAACTATATATCTGAAAATTTTCTTCAAATATTACGTAATTAAGGGCCATAAGGGGCCAGAATGCTTGATCTTTGAAGCTTGATATCTCGAAAAGGGGAAACATTTTGAAAAGCAATATTGAACAAAAGTTGTTTAGAATGATGATCTGAACGATGTGCATCCTTTGAATTTTTCCTAAACAGCCCCTATAAGGACTTAAAGAGACGGCCCCTAACTATTTCAAATCTGCATATCTCGAAAACTGAAAAGTTGTTGAACGAAAATTCTTCAGAATTACAAGACCTTTCATTTGATATCAAGACCCCTCGAATTAGGGGCTCAAAGGGGCTAAAAGTCTTTCATCTATAACCCTTCTACAGTAATGTTCATCTTCACGATCTTCTACTATAAATATTTTAAAATCTTCATCAAATATTGCGTTTTTGGTGCCATAATGATCAAAATTTTGTTAAATATAACTGAAGCAAATTGTACGTTTTCACTATTTATATATTTATGAACGAAAATCTCAGTCAAATTCGTATCTCATCTTATCAAAAATCGGACGGAAGACCCACTCGTTGCTCGCAACGAGATCGCATCTAGTTATTATTATTATTCTTTTTTCTTCTTACAAAATTTGTGCAGACGATTTCTCGGAGATGGCTCGTTCGATTTTATTCAAATTTTCATGGTAGATGCGTTCATATCTGAAGTTAATTCCGGCAATTCCGTTAAGGGATATTTACTTCCGGTCGGAAGTTATCGCCCTTTTATCAAAATTTAGAGGACCTCCTTGTCTGCGATGGAACTCAAAAACGGCTTGAGATAGAGCACTGAAATTTTCAGTGATGATAGAGGACGTGTTGCCATTTTGCACCTGGGTTTGGATATTTTCCGGAAGTGCCTAGTATGGAAGCTCGGTAGGGGTCGAAATTTAGGACACGAATTATGAGTGAATTTTTGAGACATTTTGTATCATATCTTTTAAAGTATAATTATTTTGTTAAAACATATTGAACAATATTTGTGCAGAATAAAAAGATCTGTAACATGATATCAAGAAAAAAGGGCTGCCTCATCACATTAGGGGCCGAGAGGGGCCGAAAGTCGTTAATCGATAACTCTTAAACAAGCAATATTTTTGTATACATTACTGAAGCAAAATTATTTATCTTAACAAACTACAACTGTATATTATGATTTTTACGTCATATGTTACATAAATAAGGGCCACAAGGGGCCAGAATGCTTAATCTTTGAAGCTTTATATCTCGAAAAGGGGAAACATTTTGAAAAGCAATATTGAACAAAAGTTGTTTAGAATGATGATCTGAACAATGTGCATCCTTTGAATTTTTCCTAAACAGCCCCTATAAGGACTTAAAGAGACGGCCCTAAATATTTCAAGTCTACATATCTCGAAAACGAAACGAAACTTCTGAATAGTTGTTGAACAGAAAGTCTTCAAAATTACAAGACCTTTCAAGTGATATCAAGAAAAAGGGGCTGATCCCTCAAATTAGGGGCTCAGAGGGGCCAAAAGTCTTTCATCTATAACTCCTTAACGTTAAATATTTTGATATTAAATATTGAAGCAAAATTGTTCATCTTCACAATCTGCAACTATATATCTTAAAATTTTCTTCAAATATTACGTAATTAGGGGCCATAAGGGGCCAGAATGCTTTATCTTTGAAGCTCTATATCTCGAAAAGGAGAAACATTTTGAAAAGCAATATTGAACAAAACTTGTTTAGAATGATGGTCTCAACAATGTGCATCCTTTTAATTTTTCCTAAACAGTCCCTATAAGGACTTAAAGGGACGGCCCCTAAATATTTCAAGTCTACATATCTCGAAAACGAAACGAAACTTCTGAATAGTTGTTGAACAGAAAGTCTTCAAAATTACAAGACCTTTCAAGTAATATCAAGAAAAAGGGGCTGATCCCTCAAATTAGGGGCTCAGAGGGGCCAAAAGTCTTTCATCTATAACTCCTTAACGTTAAATATTTTGATATTAAATATTGAAGCAAAAATGTTCATCTTCACAATCTGCATCTATATATCTTTAAATTTTCTTCAAATATTACGTAATTAGGGGCCATAAGGGGCCAGAATGCTTTATCTTTGAAGCTCTATATCTCGAAAAGGGGGAACATTTTGAAAAGCAATATTGAACAAAAGTTGTTTAGAATGATGATTTGAACAATGTGCATCCTTTGAATTTTTCCTAAACAGCCCCTTTAAGGACTTAAAGGGACGGCCCCTAAATATTTCAGGTCTACATATCTCGAAAATGAAACGAAACTTCTGAATAGTCGTTGAACAAAAAGTCTTCAGAATCACAAGACCTTTCAAGTGATATCAAGAAAAAGGGGCTGACCCCTCAAATTAGGGGCTCAGAGGGGCCAAAAGTCTTTCATCTATAACTCCTTAACGTTAAATATTTTGATATTAATTATTGAAGCAAAAATGTTCATCTTCCCAATCTGCATCTATATATCTTAAAATTTTATAAAAAAATTCGTAATTAGGGGCCAAAAGGGGCCAGAATGCTAAATCTTTGACGCAAGCTCGTCTAGTAATTATTAATTTCTTTAACCTTTCTGAGCAGAAATCTCTTGAAATGCCTCTGTTTATTGGATCTTTCCACCTATCTGTATGTCCTTGACCTTTGACCTTGAACTTTGTCCTTGATATATGACCTTGACATTAAGGTCAGAATGTTTACTGAGGAAGTGGAGAGTTGATTACAACTCCCAATGTGTAACAGGCTAAGGATTATTATATAACCCCCCCCCCCTTTTTCGTGGAAAAAAAATGACAGCAGTTGCAACATGCAATATCTCTCTAGAATTGAATTCACACATCGGATCGACACGAAACTTTAGAGAACTGTAGCTGAGACTGCAAAGTAACTTCCTGTAGAGTTTTATGGTCTTTCTCTAAAAAATGTAGAAATTACATTTTTTTTTCGGAAAAACTTCAAAGAAAAAAATCATCCCGAGAGCAATGTGAAATCTTTCTCTTAGTTTCAAATCACACTTCAGATAGATATAAGATTTCAGGGAGTTGTAGCTAAGAACCTACTGGAACTTTCTTAAGTTTTATTGTCCTTCTCTCCCTCTCTCCAAAAAAAAAAAAAGAAAAAAAAAAGAATAATGAAAATTATCGGCAAACATGACTTTGGGTTAAATTTCAAACTAAGGACATGCATCCAGCTACAGTAGCAGGTTAAAACATAGAACGTAAAGAATTTTTTTTTTAAATGACCTTGACCTTTGACCTTGACCCAAAGGTCACAATCAAGCTTAAGGATGTGGAAGTAGTTACAATTGTTAGTTAAAAAGAAACATAAAATAAATAACTCACCCCCTCCCCCTTTCTTAAAAAAAAATCACATCAACAACAACGTAGAATATTTCTGTAAAATTCAAACCAGACCTCGGATCGACACCAAATTTGGTTCCAATTGAATATAGACCTCAGAGAAACTTTCTGGAAAGTTTTACGGTGAGTTTTATAAGTATATAGAAGTCATGAAGCTTCACGGCAAAAACTACAAGTTCTGTTGTGTTTGAAATTAAAGTGCAGGTGAACGAAGAAATGATCTTAACCTTTTATTGGCTATTTCTTCAGATGTCGTTAATAGCATTCGATTCTCCTGATATGATATGACATTTTAATAACGAGCATTCTCTCTTTCTTTTACATGTGGAATTTATTTGATTTTTATTTAGAATTAATCAGTTTCCAGAAATAGCGATTTTCGATATATTAAAAACAATTCTCGCTTTCATTGTCCTGTTTCCCTTCAAAAAATGCATGTTGGGAGTTTAATTTGTGCTACATATATTTAATATAACCCAAAGAAATGCTTATTTAAATGTTTCATATTTATTTCAGGATATTCAGTCAGAAATGCTAAAATCCGAACCCGATCTTTAAAGCTTTCAACAAAGCTACATGTATTTACAAAAAAATCAGCATGCTCACAATATCGATGAATCGGGCCACAGTCCACTAATACATTTTCATTAGGGAACAGTGTTAACGTTTTCTCACGCAGCCCGTCCCTTCTTATTTTATATACTGCTTGCAAGTTCAGGAACTATTTCCTTTTACGGAACATCTTTCTTCCCCTACCGATTCTAAAAATACGCTTGCATCTATTCTATAGTCCTAAACATTTTAACTTGCTACTGTTGTCGGAATGCGTGGCCTAATGGTTAGCGCACCTGCCTTTCAACCCAAGGGTTTTGAGTTCGATCCCTGCTTGAAGAGCAATTTTTTTTTTTTAAATAGACTTTTACGGAAACATCCAAAAATGTTTAACGACTAGTAATTTGTCTAGGAGAAATTATTTCTCTTATGTTTTATTAAGGTCTTTCGTCTTCAGCGGAAGACCCTTCTATTATTCTTCGGTTTCTTTTTCATTTTTATTAGTGTCTTCCGTCTTCAGCGGAAGACCCTTCTATTATTCTATTGTTTCTTTTTCACTTTTATTAGGGTCTCCCGTCTTCAGCGGAAGACCCTTCTATTATTCTTCGGTTTCTTTTTTACCTTTATTAGGGTCTTCCGTCTTCAGCGGAAGACCCTTCTATTATTCTTATGCTTCTTTTTCAAGCTTCTTATTAGGGTCATCCGTCTTCAGCGGAAGACCCTTCTATTATTCTTAGGTTTCTTTTTTACCTTTATTATTAGGGTCTTCCGTCTTCAGTGGAAGACCCTTCTTTTATTCTTCGGTTTCTTTTTTACCTTTATTATTATTATTATTAGGGTCTTCCGTCTTCTGCGGAAGACCCTTCTATTATTCTTCGGTTTCTTTTTTACCTTTATTATTATTAGGGTCTTCCGTCTTCAGCGGAAGACCCTTCTATTATTCTTAGGTTTCTTTTTTACCTTTATTATTATTATTATTAGGGTCTTCCGTCTTCTGCGGAAGACCCTTCTATTATTCTATTGTTGATTTTTCACTTTTCTTTTTATTATTATTATTCTTTTTTTTTTCCTTACCGATTTTGTGCAGAAGATTTCTCGGAGATCTCTCAATCGATTTGCTTCAAATTTTCAGGGTTAGTGCGTTGCTATCTGAAGTTTATAACGCCGCTTCAGTTTTTGAAAAATCACTTCCGGTCAGAAGTTATCGCCCTTTGATCGATTTTTACATAGACCTTGTGTCTGCACAAAAACTCAAGAACGACAAATGCTAGAGTGTTGAAACTTTCAGTGGTGATAGAGGACATGTTCTAGATGTGCACCTTGGTTTTCAAATTTTCCGGAAGTGTGAAGTATGGAAGCTGGGTAGGGGTCGAAATTTAGGACGTGATTTACGAATGAATTTTAGAGACATTTCTTATAATAACATTTTAAATAGAAGTATTTTGTAAAAACATATTGAACACAAAGTCTTCAAAATCACAAGACCTTTTATTTGATATCAAGAAAAAGGGGCTGACCCCTCAAATTAGGGGCTCAGAAGGGCCAAAAGTCTTTCATCTATAACTCTTTAATGATCAATATTTTGTTATAAATTACTGAAGCAAAAATGTTCATCTTAACATTCTGCAACTATATATTATAAAATTTTGATCATATGTTACGTAACAAGGGGCCATAAGGGGCCAGAATGCTAAATCTTTGACACATTATATCTCGAAAAGGGGAAATATTTTGATAAGCAATATTGAACAAAAGATGTTCAGAATAATGTTCTAAACAATATACACCCTCTTAATTTTTGCAAGACATCCCCATTAAGGAGTTGGAGGGCTGGCCCCTAAATATTGTTATTCTATATATCTCTTAAACGAAAGGAAATTTCTGAATAGATGTTGAACAAAAAGTCTTCAAAATCACAAGACCTTTTATTTGATATCAAGAAAAAGGGGCTGACCCCTCAAATTAGGGGCTCAGAAGGGCCAAAAGTCTTTCATCTATAACTCTTTAATGATCAATATTTTGTTATAAATTACTGAAGCAAAAATGTTCATCTTAACAATCTGCAACTATATATTATAAAATTTTGATCATATGTTACGTAATAAGGGGCCATAAGGGGCCAGAATGCTAAATCTTTGACACTTTATATCTCGAAAAGGGGAAATATTTTGATAAGCAATATTGAACAAAAGATGTTCAGAATAATGTTCTAAACAATATACACCCTCTTAATTTTTGCAAGACATCCCCATTAAGGAGTTGGAGGGCTGGCCCCTAAATATTGTTATTCTATATATCTCTTAAACGAAAGGAAATTTCTGAATAGTTGTTGAACAAAATGTCTTCAAAATCACAAGACCTTTTATTTGATATCAAGAAAAAGGGGCTGACCCCTCAAATTAGGGGCTCAGAAGGGCCACAAGTCTTTCATCTATCATTATTTTGTTATAAATTACTGAAGCAAAAACGTTCATCTTAACATTCTGCAACTATATATTATAAAATTTTGATCATATGTTACGTAATAAGGGGCCATAAGGGGCCAGAATGCTAAATCTTTGACACCTCCAACAAGGGGAAATATTTTGATAAGCAGTAATGAACAAAAGATGCTCAGAATAATGTTTTAAACAATATGCATCCTTTCACCTTTTACAGACGAATATCTCAGTCAAGATCTTGACTAATCTTATCCAAAATCAGACGGAAGACCCACTCGTTGCTCGCAACGAGAACCATCTAGTTATTATTATTATTATTATTCTTACCGATTTTGTGCACGCGAGTTCTCGATAACGTCTTGGCCGATTTTCATGAAACTTTCAGATCTGATAGGTATTGATCTGAACCTTATTGGAAATTTTTTTCGTTGATGACGTCACTTTCCATCTCGAGATATTTGGGATTTTCTGATTTTCAGAGGGTCGGCTTGTCCTGGAAACTCCTCCGAAACGACTTAAGATATTGAGTCAAGATTTTCAGTGAAGGTAGGGGAAGGTTTGTAGATTTGCAGGCAGGTATCCAAATCTCTCTAGCGCAAAAGGCGCCGAAGCTCGGTAGGGCTCAAAAAATGTCTCAGAAACATCTCACAAAATTTTACACCTTTTCTTTCATATCCTCATACATGTTTAGAATTTGTTAAAACATATAGAAGAAAAGTTGTGCAGAATGATACGATCTTTCATTTGATATCAAGGAAAAGGGGCTTACTCCTCACGTTAGGGGCTCAGAGGGGCTAAAAGTCTTTCACCTATAACTCTTTAACGATCAATAATTTGTAATACATTACTGAAGCAAAGATGCTTTTCTTAACAATTTACAACAATATATGATAAGATTCTGATCATATGTTACGTAATAAGGGGTCACAAGGGGCCAGAATGCTAAATCTTTGATGCTTTATATCTCGAAAAGGGGGAATATTTTGATAAGCAATACTGAACAAAAGATGGTCAGAATAATGTTCTAAACAATATGCACCCTTTCAATTTTTGTCAAACGGCCCCATTAAGGACTTGGAGGGGTGGCCCCTAAATATTTCCATTCAGTATATCTCCACAACGAAAAGAAATCTCTCAATAGTTGTTGAACAAAAAGTCTTCAAAATCACAAGACCTTTTATTTGATATCAAGAAAAAGGGGCTGACCCCTCAAATTAGGGGCTCAGAGGGGCCAAAAGTCTTCAACCTATAACTCTTTAACGATCAATAATTTGTAATACATTACTGAAGCAAAGATGCTTATCTTAACGATTTACGACAATATATGATAAGATTCTGATCATATGTTACGTAATAAGGGGTCACAAGGGGCCAGAATGCTAAATCTTTGACGCTTTATATCTCGAAAAGGGGGAATATTTTGATAAGCAATACTGAACAAAATATGGTCAGAATAATGTTCTAAACAATATGCACCCTTTCAATTTTTGTCAAACGGCCCCATTAAGGACTTGGAGGGGTGGCCCCTAAATATTTCCATTCAGCATATTTCCACAACGGAAAGAAATCTCTGAATAGTTGTTGAACAAAACGTTTTCAAAATCACAAGATCTTTCAATTGATATCAAGGAAAAGGGGCTGCCCCTCAAACTAGGGGTTCAGAGGGGCCAAAAGCAATTCATCGATAGCTCTTTGATAATGTATATAAAATCAAAGGATTGAAATCTAATTAGGGAAGTCTATATATATTATTATCTTTTAACAAAGATCATAGTCAAAATCATATCTCATCTTATCGAAAAATCGGACGGAAGACCTACTCGTTGCTCGCAACGAGATCTCATCTAGTTAGGGTCTTCCGTCTTCAGCGGAAGACCCTTCTATTATTCTTAGGTTTCTTTTTTACCTTTATTATTATTATTATTATTATTAGGGTCTTCCGTCTTCAGCGGAAGACCCTTCTATTATTCTTCGGTTTCTTTTTTACCTTTATTATTATTATTATTATTATTATTATTATTCTTTTTTCTTCTTACAAAATTTGTGCAGACGATTTCTCGGAGATGGCTCGTTCGATTTTATTCAAATTTTCATGGTAGATGCGTTCATATCTGAAGTTAATTCCGGCAATTCCGTTAAGGGATATTTACTTCCGGTCGGAAGTTATCGCCCTTTTATCAAAATTTAGAGGACCTCCTTGTCTGCGATGGAACTCAAAAACGGCTTGAGATAGAGCACTGAAATTTTCAGTGATGATAGAGGACGTGTTGCCATTTTGCACCTGGGTTTGGATATTTTCCGGAAGTGCCTAGTATGGAAGCTCGGTAGGGGTCGAAATTTAGGACACGAATTATGAGTGAATTTTTGAGACATTTTGTATCATATCTTTTAAAGTATAATTATTTTGTTAAAACATATTGAACAATATTTGTGCAGAATAAAAAGATCTGTAACATGATATCAAGAAAAAAGGGCTGCCTCATCACATTAGGGGCCGAGAGGGGCCGAAAGTCGTTAATCGATAACTCTTAAACAAGCAATATTTTTGTATACATTACTGAAGCAAAATTATTTATCTTAACAAACTACAACTGTATATTATGATTTTTACGTCATATGTTACATAAATAAGGGCCACAAGGGGCCAGAATGCTTAATCTTTGAAGCTTTATATCTCGAAAAGGGGAAACATTTTGAAAAGCAATATTGAACAAAAGTTGTTTAGAATGATGATCTGAACAATGTGCATCCTTTGAATTTTTCCTAAACAGCCCCTATAAGGACTTAAAGAGACGGCCCTAAATATTTCAAGTCTACATATCTCGAAAACGAAACGAAACTTCTGAATAGTTGTTGAACAGAAAGTCTTCAAAATTACAAGACCTTTCAAGTGATATCAAGAAAAAGGGGCTGATCCCTCAAATTAGGGGCTCAGAGGGGCCAAAAGTCTTTCATCTATAACTCCTTAACGTTAAATATTTTGATATTAAATATTGAAGCAAAATTGTTCATCTTCACAATCTGCAACTATATATCTTAAAATTTTCTTCAAATATTACGTAATTAGGGGCCATAAGGGGCCAGAATGCTTTATCTTTGAAGCTCTATATCTCGAAAAGGAGAAACATTTTGAAAAGCAATATTGAACAAAACTTGTTTAGAATGATGGTCTCAACAATGTGCATCCTTTTAATTTTTCCTAAACAGTCCCTATAAGGACTTAAAGGGACGGCCCCTAAATATTTCAAGTCTACATATCTCGAAAACGAAACGAAACTTCTGAATAGTTGTTGAACAGAAAGTCTTCAAAATTACAAGACCTTTCAAGTAATATCAAGAAAAAGGGGCTGATCCCTCAAATTAGGGGCTCAGAGGGGCCAAAAGTCTTTCATCTATAACTCCTTAACGTTAAATATTTTGATATTAAATATTGAAGCAAAAATGTTCATCTTCACAATCTGCATCTATATATCTTTAAATTTTCTTCAAATATTACGTAATTAGGGGCCATAAGGGGCCAGAATGCTTTATCTTTGAAGCTCTATATCTCGAAAAGGGGGAACATTTTGAAAAGCAATATTGAACAAAAGTTGTTTAGAATGATGATTTGAACAATGTGCATCCTTTGAATTTTTCCTAAACAGCCCCTTTAAGGACTTAAAGGGACGGCCCCTAAATATTTCAGGTCTACATATCTCGAAAATGAAACGAAACTTCTGAATAGTCGTTGAACAAAAAGTCTTCAGAATCACAAGACCTTTCAAGTGATATCAAGAAAAAGGGGCTGACCCCTCAAATTAGGGGCTCAGAGGGGCCAAAAGTCTTTCATCTATAACTCCTTAACGTTAAATATTTTGATATTAATTATTGAAGCAAAAATGTTCATCTTCCCAATCTGCATCTATATATCTTAAAATTTTATAAAAAAATTCGTAATTAGGGGCCAAAAGGGGCCAGAATGCTAAATCTTTGACGCAAGCTCGTCTAGTAATTATTAATTTCTTTAACCTTTCTGAGCAGAAATCTCTTGAAATGCCTCTGTTTATTGGATCTTTCCACCTATCTGTATGTCCTTGACCTTTGACCTTGAACTTTGTCCTTGATATATGACCTTGACATTAAGGTCAGAATGTTTACTGAGGAAGTGGAGAGTTGATTACAACTCCCAATGTGTAACAGGCTAAGGATTATTATATAACCCCCCCCCCTTTTTCGTGGAAAAAAAATGACAGCAGTTGCAACATGCAATATCTCTCTAGAATTGAATTCACACATCGGATCGACACGAAACTTTAGAGAACTGTAGCTGAGACTCCAAAGTAACTTCCTGTAGAGTTTTATGGTCTTTCTCTAAAAAATGTAGAAATTACATTTTTTTTTCGGAAAAACTTCAAAGAAAAAAATCATCCCGAGAGCAATGTGAAATCTTTCTCTTAGTTTCAAATCACACTTCAGATAGATATAAGATTTCAGGGAGTTGTAGCTAAGAACCTACTGGAACTTTCTTAAGTTTTATTGTCCTTCTCTCCCTCTCTCCAAAAAAAAAAAAAAGAAAAAAAAAAGAATAATGAAAATTATCGGCAAACATGACTTTGGGTTAAATTTCAAACTAAGGACATGCATCCAGCTACAGTAGCAGGTTAAAACATAGAACGTAAAGAATTTTTTTTTTAAATGACCTTGACCTTTGACCTTGACCCAAAGGTCACAATCAAGCTTAAGGATGTGGAAGTAGTTACAATTGTTAGTTAAAAAGAAACATAAAATAAATAACTCACCCCCTCCCCCTTTCTTAAAAAAAAATCACATCAACAACAACGTAGAATATTTCTGTAAAATTCAAACCAGACCTCGGATCGACACCAAATTTGGTTCCAATTGAATATAGACCTCAGAGAAACTTTCTGGAAAGTTTTACGGTGAGTTTTATAAGTATATAGAAGTCATGAAGCTTCACGGCAAAAACTACAAGTTCTGTTGTGTTTGAAATTAAAGTGCAGGTGAACGAAGAAATGATCTTAACCTTTTATTGGCTATTTCTTCAGATGTCGTTAATAGCATTCGATTCTCCTGATATGATATGACATTTTAATAACGAGCATTCTCTCTTTCTTTTACATGTGGAATTTATTTGATTTTTATTTAGAATTAATCAGTTTCCAGAAATAGCGATTTTCGATATATTAAAAACAATTCTCGCTTTCATTGTCCTGTTTCCCTTCAAAAAATGCATGTTGGGAGTTTAATTTGTGCTACATATATTTAATATAACCCAAAGAAATGCTTATTTAAATGTTTCATATTTATTTCAGGATATTCAGTCAGAAATGCTAAAATCCGAACCCGATCTTTAAAGCTTTCAACAAAGCTACATGTATTTACAAAAAATCAGCATGCTCACAATATCGATGAATCGGGCCACAGTCCACTAATACATTTTCATTAGGGAACAGTGTTAACGTTTTCTCACGCAGCCCGTCCCTTCTTATTTTATATACTGCTTGCAAGTTCAGGAACTATTTCCTTTTACGGAACTTCTTTCTTCCCCTACCGATTCTAAAAATACGCTTGCATCTATTCTATAGACCTAAACATTTTAACTTGCTACTGTTGTTGGAATGCGTGGCCTAATGGTTAGCGCACCTACCTTTCAACCCAAGGGTTTTGAGTTCGATCCCTGCTTGAAGAGCAATTTTTTTTTAAATAGACTTTTACGGAAACATCCAAAAATGTTTAACGACTAGTAATTTGTCTAGGAGAAATGATTTCTCTTATGTTTTATCAAGGTCTTTCATCTTCAGCGGAAGACCCTTCTATTATTCTTCGGTTTCCTTTTTATTTTTATTAGGGTCTTCCGTCTTCAGCGGAAGACCCTTCTATTATTCTTCGGTTTCTTTTTTACCTTTATTAGGGTCTTCCGTCTTCAGCGGAAGACCCTTCTATTATTCTTCGGTTTCTTTTTTACCTTTATTATTAGGGTCTTCCGTCTTCAGCGGAAGACTCTTCTATTATTCTATTGTTTCTTTTTCACTTTTATTATTATTCTTTTTTTTTCTTTACAATTTTTGTGCAGACGATTTCTCGGAGATGGCTCGATCGATTTACTTGAAATTTTCAGGGAAGATGTATCTTTATCTGAAGCTTATACGTTTTTTTTCATTTTTTTGAAAATCACTTCCGGTCGGGAGTTATCTCCCTTTTATCAAAATTCAGAGGACCTCCTTGTCTGCGATGGAACTCAAAAACGGCTTAAGCTATAGCGCTGAAATTTTCAGTGATGATAGAGGACATGTTGCCATTTTGCACCTGGGTTTGGATATTTTCCGGAAGTGCCTAGTATGGAAGCTCGGTAGGGGTCGAAATTTAGGACACGAATCATGAGTGAATTTTTGAGACATTTTGTATCATATCTTTTAAAGTATAATTATTTTGTTAAAACATATTGAACAATATTTGTGCAGAATGACAAGATCTTTAAGATGATATCAAGAAAAAAGTGCTGACTTATCAAATTAGGGGCCGAGAGGGGCCGAAAGTACTAAATAAATAACTCTTTAACGATCAATATTTTGGTATACATTACTGAAGCAAAAATGTCTATCTTAACAATTTACAACTATATATTATGATATTTACTTCATATGTTACATAATTAGGGGCCATAAGGGGCCAGAATGCCAAATCTTTGGCACTCTATATCTCGAAAGAGGGGAAATATTTTGATAAGCAATATTGAATAAAAGATGTTCAAAATAATGTTCTACACAATATTTAACCTTTCGATTTTTGCTAAACATCCCTTTTAAGGAGTTGAAGGGCTGGCCCCTAAATATATCTTTTGCATATATCTCGGAAACGAAAAAGAATTTCTGAATAGTTGTTGAACAAAAAGTGTTCAAAATCATAAGAGCTTTAAATTGGAATGAAGAAAAAGGGGCTGGCCCCTCAAAATAGGGGCCGAGCGGGGCCAAAAGTCTTTAATCAATAAATCTCTAATGATCAATTTTTTGTAATACATTACTGAAGCAAAAATGTTTGCCTTAACAATCCACAACTATATATTATGATATTGACGTCATATGTTAAGTAATTAGGGGCCATAAGGGGCCAGACTGCTCAATCTTTGACAC